>NC_041381.1:534478975-534491710 GCF_002162155.2 Triticum dicoccoides | reverse complement strand
CATCTTCCCTCCCCTCCCCAAACACAAGCTTCATTGAACTGATGATAAGCTGCAACAACAACACTTAGACGGTGTTTGTTTCAACTTTATGGACCAGATTCAACTTTGAAAAAGTTGAATATGAAACAAACAGCTATTTCAAACCAATTTTAAAAAATCAACTAAAATGTGATTCAGGCTATTTTTGGCGCTTTGGGTTGAAGCACATCCTGGTGTACTTCAGTGCCAAAGCTGATTGTGCCAAATAGCTTTACCAGCATAGTGAATACATAGCTGATTCTCTCGAAGCTGAAGCCCAGTCTGCCATGAACTTCCAAAATATTATTGTACATTGCATGAGACTGTCATGCATTCTCGTATCAAAACATTTGTCATCACAAAACAATGGTTTGACTTCGCGCAACTGATATGCTTAACACTTTAGAACTCAAGCCAGCCAAGAAAAGTGGCACTAGCAAGACACAAGTGCAGATACCCTTATACAAGAGCCCTTGCTAGTGGCTCCCCCAAAAGAGCAACGTTAGTGGTGTGCCCAAATAAGCCCACGACACTAATAACTCTTTACTAATGGCATGATGGCCAGAAGGCACGCCACTAGTAAGTGGGACCCAATACTGGCACACCACACTAGTAGTGGCGTGGATGTCGTGGGCACGCAACTTGTACCGCAAATACTAGTGATGTTGGGTTCTGGTGCGCACACTAGTAGTAATTGGTGCAGACCCAGTTTTGGACCCCACTTATTAGTGGTGTGCACATTTGCCCGCACGCCATTAGTAAGCTTGATACTAGTGGCACCATACAGAATGTCACACGCACTAGTAACATATGCAAGTCTCATTTACAAGTCGCGCGCTGGCATGCCACAAGTAAGTGGCTTATTAGTGGCGTTCATCGCCACTAGGCACACCACTACGGGCTTCGCTCAACAATTTACCTGCTCTCACATCTGATGCCCCTATCGCCCTTCTTCCTCCTCTCCTTTCACTTTTTTACTCCCCTCTTTCACTTCATCCTCCTCTCCTTCTTAAACCCTCCCCCTTATTTCTCCCTCCTCTCGATCACTCCTCTCTCTTTCATTTCATTTTTTTAGTTCTTTAATTTTGGCATTCTCCTTGGAATTTCTTTTTTTTCCTTTAATTTTGCTCAGCACATCCCCTGCTTTGCTAGGCCTGAACTCTTGCAGAAGCTAAATGTTGTCATGGATGAGGAAACCACAGTTAAGGTTCACCTCAAGAAAAAAGAGGGCTTTAACTTTAGGGTTTTTGTCATAAAGAAAAAGATGAACCTTTTTTGGTTGCCCTGGTTGGAGAGGATTGGCCAAAGCGTACATGTTTGAAGTTAGGATGGAGCTCTACCTCGATATGATACGTCCATTTTGCATCACGTTTTTCTACTGTTATTTATGTTGTTTTATTGAATAATAATGTTTTTTGGAGTAATTCTAATGCCTTTTCTCTCATAATATGCAAGGTATACACAAAGGGGGAGAATTCTAGCAGCTGGAAATCTGGACCTGAAAAAGCTACGTCAGGCTACCTATTCTGCGCAACTCCAAATGAGTTGAAACTTTAAGAGGAATTTTTATGGAATATTTTAGGAATATTGGAGCAAATAAGTACCAGAGGGGCCCCACCAGGTGGGCACAACCCACCTGGGCGCGCTAGGGAGCCCAGGCGCGCCCTGGTGGGTTGTGCTCACCCAGGCCCACCTCCGGTGTCCCTCTTCTGGTATAGAAGTCATTTTGACCTAGAAAAAATAAGGAGAGGACTTTCGGGACGAAGCGCCGCCGTCTCGAGGCGGAACTTGGGCAGGAGCACTTTTGCCCTCCGATGGAGCGATTCCACCGGGGAACTTCCGTCCCGGAGGGGGAAATCATCGTCATCCTCATCACCAACAACTCTCCCATCTTGGGGAGGGCTATCTTCATCAACATCTTCAACAACACCAACTCCTCTCAAACCCTAGTTCATCTCTTGTGTTCAATCTTTGTACCGGAACTGTAGATTGGTGCTTGTGGGTGACTAGTAGTGTTGATTACATCTTGTAGTTGATTACTATATGGTTTATTTGGTGGAAGATTATATGTTCAGATCCATTATGCTATTTAATACCCCTCTGATCTTGAGCATGATTATCATTTGTGAGTAGTTACTTTTGTTCTTGAGGTCACGGGAGAAATCATGTTGCAAATAATCATGTGAACTTGATATGCGTTTGATATTTTGATGATATGTATGTTGTGATTCCCTTAGTGGTGTCATGTGAATGTTGACTACATGACACTTCACCATATTTGGGGCTAAGGGAATGCATTGTGAAGTAGTTATTAGATGATGGGTTGCGAGAGTGACAGAAGCTTAAACCCTAGTTTACGCACTATTCCGTAAGGGACCGATTGGATCCAAATGTTTAATGCTATGGTTAGAATTTATTCTTAATACTTTTCTCGTAGTTGCGGATGCTTGCGGGAGGGTTAATCATAAGTAGGAGGTTTGTTCAAGTAAGAACATCACCTAAGCACCGGTCCACCCACATATCAACTTATCAAAGTAGCGAGCACAAATTAAGCCAACATGATGAAAGTGACTAGATGAAAATCCCGTGTACTCTCAAGAACACTTTTTTTTATGATAAGAGACCGTTTTGGCCTGTCCTCTGCCTCAAAAGGATTGGGCTACCTCGCTGCACTTTTGTTACTACTATCGTTACTTGCTCGTTACAAATTATCTTTCTATCAAACTACTCTGCTACTTACAATTTTAGCACTTGCAGACATTATCTTGCTGAAAACCACTTGTCATTTCCTTCTGCTCCTCGTTGGATTCGACACTCTTACTTATCTAAAAGGCTACAATTGACCCCATATACTTGTGGGTCATCAAGGCTATTTTCTGGCGCCGTTGCCAGGGAGTGAAACGCTCTTGGTAAGTGGAAATTGGTAAGGAAACATTATTACTACATGCTGAAATTTATTGTCACTTGCTACTATGGAAAACAATCCTTTGAGGGGTTTGTTTGGGGTATCTTCACCTCGACCGGAACCACAATTAGTTTCCCCTCAACCTACTACACCTACTGAAAATATTGAATATGAAATTCCTTCTGGTATGGTAGAACAACTGCTAGCTAATCCTTATGCAGGAGATGGAACGAACATCCTAATATGCACTTGATATATGTGGACGAAATTTGTGGATTGTTTAAGCTTGCAGGTTTACCCGGAGAAGAAGCTAAGAAGAAGGTTTTCCCTTTATCTTTGAAGGGAAAAGCATTGACATGGTATAGGCTATGCGATGATATTGGATCTTGGAAGTGGAATCGGTTGAAATTGGAATTCCATCGAAAAAATTATCCTATGCATCTAGTTCATCATGATCGGAATTATATATATAATTTTTGGCCTCGTGAAGGAGAAAGTATCGCTCTAGCTTGGGGGAGGCTTAAGTCAACGTTATACTCATGCCCCAATCATGAGCTCTCAAGAGAAATCATTATTCAGAATTTTTATGCCCGGCTTTCTCGTAATGATCAATCCATGCTCGATACTTCTTGTACTGGTTCTTTTATGAAGAAGACTACTGAATTCCAGTGGGATCTTTTAGAAAGAATTAAGTGCAACTCTGAAGATTGGGAACTCGATGAAGGTAAAGAGTCAGGTATTGAACCTAAGTTTGATTGTGTTAAATCTTTTATGAATACCAATGCTTTTCAAAAGTTTAGCACGAAATATGGTATTGACTCTAAGATAATAGCTTCCTTTTGTGAATCTTTTGCTAGTCATGTTGATCTCTCTAAGGAGAAGCGGTTTAAATATCACCCACCTACTAAAGAAGAAATTAAATAACCGGTAACAGCTAAATAAGAAACTATCATTTACAATGTTGATCCAGTTGTTCCCACTGCTTATATTGAAAAACCACCTTTCCCTATTAGGATGAAGGAACATGCTAAAGCTTCAACTGTGGTTAACAAAAGTTATGTTAGAACACCCAAACAGCTGAACAAATTAGAGTTGAACCTAGTGTTGCTATGATTAAAGATCTCTTGGTCGATAATATTGATGGGCATGTTATTTACTTCTATGATGAAGCTTCTAGAATTGCCAAACCTGATAAAAAAGATAAACATAGAGCAGTTGTTGGCATGCATGTTGTCTCAGTCAAGATAGGAGATCACTGTTATCATGGGTTATGTGACCTAGGTGCTAGTATGAGTGCTATTCCTTTTTTCCTTATATGAAGAAATTAAGAATGAAATAACACCTACTAAAATAGAAGACATAGATGTTACTATTAAACTTGCCAATAGAGATACTATATCACCAATTTGGATTCTTAGAGATGTTGAAGTCTTGTGTGGGAAAATAAAATACCTACTGATTTTCTTGTTCTTAGCTCCCCACAAGATGAGTTTTGTCCCATTATCTTTGGTAGAACTTTCTTGAACATCGTCAATGCGAGAATAGATTGTAAGAAACAAATTGTCGGTGTTAGCTTTGGTGATGAATCTCATGAATTTAATTTTCCAAGTTTAGCAGACAACCTCGTAAGAAAGATTTGCCTAGTAAGGATGAAATTATTGGTCTTGCTTCTATTGTTGTACCCCTACTGATCCTTTAGAACAATATTTGCTAGACCATGAAAATGATTTGCATATGCGTGAAAGAAATGAAATAGATAGAATCTTTTTTGAACAACAACCTCTGCTTAAACACAATTTGCCTATTGAAACTCTAGGAGGTCCTCCTCCACCTAAAGGTGATCATGTGTTTGAATTAAAACAATTACCAGACACTTTGAAATATGCTTATCTTGATGAGAAAAAGATATATCCTGTTATTATTAGTGCTAACCTTTTAGAACATGAAGAAGAAATATTATTGAAAGTTCTAAGGAAGCACTAAGCTGTTATTGGATATACTCTTGATGATCTTAAGGGCATTAGTCCCACTCTATGTCAGCACAAGATAATATGGAACCTGATGCTAAACCCATTGTTGATCACCAACTTCGGTTAAATCCGAAGATGAAATAAGTGGTAAGAATGAAAATATTGAAACTTCTAGAAGCAGGTATAATCTATCCTGTAACTAATAGTAGATGGGTAAGTCCTGTTCATTATGTCCCTAAGAAAGGACGTATTACTGTTGTTCCTAATGATAAGAATGAGCTTATCCACAAAGAATTGTCACAGGCTATAGGATGGTAAATGATTATAGAAAATTAAACAAAGCAACTAGAAAAGATCATTACCCTCTGCCTTTTATTGATCAAATGTTAGAAAGATTGTCTAAGCACACACATTTTTGCTTCCTTGATGGATATTCTCGTTTTTCACAAATACCTGTTTCACAACCTGATCAAGAAAAGACCACTTTTACTTATACTTTTGGAACTTATGATTATAGACATATGCCTTTTGGTTTATGTAATGCACCTGCTACCTTTCAAAGATGTATGACTGCTATATTCTCTGATCTTTGTGAAAAGATTGTTGAGGTTTTCATGGATGACTTTTCTATTTACGAGAAGTCTTTTGATGATTGTTTAAGCAATCTTGATCGAGTTTTGCAGAGATGTGAACAAACAAATCTTGTCTTGAATTGGGAGAAGTGCCACTTTATTGTTAACAAGGTATTGTTTTGGGCCATAAAATTTCTGAAAGAGGCATTTGTAAGATGCAATTGGGAAAATGCCATGTCCTAAAGATATCAAAGGTATTCGTAGTTTCCTTGGTCATGCTGGGTTTTATAGAAGGTTTATCAAAGACTTTTCTAAAATTTCTAGTCCTCTTACAAATCTTTTGCAAAAAGGATATTCCCTTTGTGTTTGATGATGATTGCTTGGAAGCCTTTGAAACACTAAACAAAGCCTTAATTACTGCACCTGTTGTTCAACCACCTGATTGGAACTTGCCTTTTGAGATTATGTGTGATGCTAGTGATTATGTTGTTGGTGCTGTTCTAGGACAAAGAGTTGATCAGAAATTGAGTGTTATCAATTATGCTAGTAAAACTCTAGATAGTGCTCAACGAAATTATGCTACTACTGAAAAATAATTCTTAGCTGTAGTCTTTGCCTGTGATAAATTCAGATCTTACATTGTTGACTCTAAAGTGATTCTTCACATCGATCATGCTGCTATAAAATATCTTATGGAAAATAAAGATGCTAAACTTAAACTCATTAGGTGGGTTCTTCTGCTACAAGAATTTTATTTGCATATCACTAACATTAATGATAACTTGTCTAGACTTGAAAATATTCTTGATGACCCACAACCTATTAATGATAGCTTTCCTGACGAACAATTAGCTGCAATAAATGTTTCTAATAGTACACCTTGGTATGCTGACTATGCTAATTATATGGTTGCTAAATACATACCACCTAGCTTCACTTACCAACAAAAGAAAAAAATTCTTCTATGATTTAAGGCATTACTTTTGGGATGACCCACATCTTTATAAAGGAGTAGATGTTATTATTAGATGTTTTGTACCTGAGCATGAACAGGAACAAATCCTACGGAAATGTCACTCCGAGGCTTATGGAGGACATCACGCGGGAGACAGAACCGCTCATAACACTACAAAAAAATACACTTCCGTGATGATACGTGTTTGTCACAGTAGGTCGCATTTTTTGTCATGCATGTACATCCATGATAAATTTATGACAGAATCAAGATAGTCATACCTGTGCTGTCGTAGAAGTGTTCCATGACATTACCAAAATTATCATCACGGAAGTGTCCACTTCCATGACGATAAATCGCGCGTCACAGAAGTGCTTTCGTCAAGGGTGACCGACACGTGGCATCCACCGTAACGGAACGCCGTTAAGCTATCGGGTCGGGTTTTGAATCCGATAACCCGTTAACAGCCCCGACCAATGGGGATTTTCCACGTGTAAAATCATCATTGGCTGGAGGAAACACGTGTCGGCTCATCGTTGGGACAGATGTCATCCACTCATTGGACGGAAGGCGCCTATGATACGTCGACACGTGGCACGGCCCAACAGAGGCCCATTCCTGTGAAAAGGCCGGCCCAGTAAAAATTAGCAGGCTAGCCCATATAAGGCCTACTTGTGTCAGGTCCATTTAAGCCCACAGCCCATACGAGATGTGCCAATTCGGCCCGTCAACGGCCCGTTATAGATTTGAAACCATTGCAGCCCATCGTCAGTTCTAGCCCGTTAACAGCCCACTATATATTTGGGCTCAATATCGGCCCGATGAGATTTCGGACTGTTAACGGCCCATTTAATGGATGGGCCAATTTTTAGGATGTACATCTTTCGGCCTTTTAGCGACCCATTTAAATGTTGGGCTAATTTCCGGCCCGGTGTGTCTTTTAGCCTGTTGATGGCCCATAAATCTGATGGGCCATTTTGTTGTCGGACCTGCGTTTCGGCCTTTTAGCGGCCCATTTAAGTGTTGGGCCAATTTCTAGCCCGGTGTCGCTTTCAGCCTGTTGACGGCCCATAAATCAGTTGGGCCATTTGTAGTTGGACCTGAGTTTTGGCCTTTTAGCGACCCATTTAAGTGTTGGGCCAATTCCCGACCCTGGGTGCCTTTCGGCCTGTTAACGGACCATAAATGAGTTGGGCCATTAGCAGTCGGACCTTAGTTTTGGCCTTTTAACGGCCCATGCCCTTCATGGTCCAATACCAGCCCGGTTTCTCTTTCGGCCTGCTAAAGGCCCACAACACAATTGGGCCATTTACAATACGACCTGACTTTCGGCCTCTTAGCGGCCCATGGTCTTCATGGTCCAATACAAGCCCGCTGTCTCTTTCGGCCTGCTAAAGGCCTATAGTATAGTTGGGCCATATGTAGCCCAAACTTAGTAATGGGCTGTTAACGGCCCGTGAATTAAATTGGGGCCCCCTGTTGCCCGCTTTGATGTCGGCCTGTTAACAACCCGGGAGGTAAGAGGGCCAACCATTAACTTTCGGCCTAGTAATGGACCATTAACTTAATGGGCCCACTAAAGTTCGTACATGTCTTTAGGCCAAATTAGATAATTTGAGCCCATTACGATGAGCAATTATGCACATGACCAAAATCAATCAAGCAAAGGTACGGCATACAGGGAATAACGTTGCACATCCAGCATATATTACAGGAAATTACATCCACTGGGCAATCAAAGATTGATGCCCGTGCAAATAAATGAGGAGAACCTAACCATATACAACGTCACAATCTGCAACCTCAGCACATATGACGCCCATAAATATGTGGGCAAGTTCTTTCTGCTTTGCTACACCGTCTCTGAAAACATTGAGCAGTTGTTGTGTCGCACGACTCTGCACCTCTGATTCATCCACCATTTCCATCATTGCTTCAGCCATTAATTGGTTCACAAACATAAATTTATTCCATTGCATTCAAGACAGAGGATACTGAACAGATTCAGATGGCGATTTTGGCAGGCTTGTATTATTGATAGTGGAGAGTGTCTCGACCACTGCATCATAATATAAATTAGGACGGGAGCCAAACAGATTAATCATGAGTTATTGCCATATTACCTGGCCTAGATTTACTAGAAAGAAACAATGGGGTTGCTGTGCTGTTTTCCGAGTTTGTCTTCTTATCTTCAGCAGCCTGCACAAAACTAACACACTAGCATTGCTATCATTGGCCAACTCAGATAATAGGAAAGCAACATTGACACAACGAACGTTTGGGCAACTAAGCTACACCAAATTAACACAATATGGCACAGCTATCATCAGCCAGGTAAGGTAGCACGAAAGCAACATTGACACAATGAATGAATGGGCAATCAGAGAAGCACTTCAATTCAGTAATGTGCGTGATATGAGATAGTACATTCATGCAGCTCAGTATGCAAAACTACCAGGCAGTTTTCCTTACAAAAATCAACATTGGTGCCTTTAACATTTTGCTACAACTAATTTTAGATCAAATAAAGGTTAGATTCACGCCGATTAACAAAATACATGTTAATGTAAAAATATAGTGATATACAACAGGTACTTACATCAGCATTGGAGCACAGAGAATTCCCGCAAGATATTTTCCTCGAATACGATCCCAATGGAGGAAGTCTTCTATCGTTTAACCTTATTTTCTAAAAGAGAGATGGGTAAGAAACATGTAGAAAATATGATCAGAATGCTATAAAATTTCATGATGCGAGGATACGCACATGCTTCTCAGAATGGAGTTGACATTCTTTTGCTGGACTAGAGCGGACTAGTTCTTTGGCCACTGGAATCTGATTATTATCAGTGGGAGTTGGGTTTCTCTGTGCTGGAGCAGTATCTATGAAAAATGGAGTTGGTTTATTATCTCCCGGCGTTTGGATCTTTTGCAAAGACCTGGTTTGTAACCCTTCAGATTCTAACATAGCCGTCTTCCCCTTGCATGCCTTATATAGAAGATTGGTGATTCAGTTATAAAACATGCTACAACAGAGATGGAATAGGTACTGAAGAATAGAAAGGCATGACATATTGACATGTATTCCCTCCATCCGGAGATAAATGGACGGGTCTAGGCGTATTTCAGTTCTAGATACATCCAGTTTTATCCATTTTTGCAACATTTAATCCGGACGGAGGGAGTATGATGTAAGAGCTAGGGATATGACAGGACAACACATTAAAAAAACACTGAAAACCCACTGCAGAACCAAAGTATTCAAACCCACTGATATGAGATAGTACACTCATGCAGCTCAGGATGCAAAACTACCAGGCAGTTTTCCTTACAAAAATCAACAGTGTGGCCTTTAATCATACATTTTGCTACAACTAAATTTAGATCAGATAAAGGTTGGATTCACGTCGATTAACAAAATACATGCTGATGTGAAAATATAGTGATATACAATAGGTACTTACATCTACATTGGAGCAGAGAGAATTCCTGCAAAAATCTTTCCTCATAAACGATACCATTGCAGAAATTCTTCTATCTGTTAACCTTATTTTCTAAAAAAGAGATGGGTAAGAAACATGTAGAAAATATGATCAGCATGCTATAAAATTTCATGATGCAAGGATACACACACGCTTCTTAGAATTGAGTTGACATATTTTTGCTGGACTGGAGCGGACTAGTTCTTTGGCCACTGGAATCTGCTTATTATCAGTAGGAGTTGGGTTTCTCTATGCTGGAGCAGTATCTATAAAAACTGGAGTTGGTTTATTATCTCCTGGCGTTTGGATCTTCTGCAAAGGCCTTGTTTGTAACCCTTCAGATTCTAACATAGTCGTCTTCCCCTTGCATGCCTTGTATAGAAGAATGGTGCTTTAATTATAAAACATGCGACAACAGAGAGATGGAATAGGTACTGAAGAATAGAAAGGCATGACATATTGACATGTATTCCCTCCAGCCGGAAAAAAATGGATGGGTCTAGGCGTATTTCAGTTCTAGATACATCCTTTTTTATCCATTTCGGCAACATGTAATCCGGACGGAGGGAGTATGGTGTAAGAGCTAGGGATACGACAGGACAACACAGCAAAAAAACACTAGTTGAATGTAAAACTATATGCTAGCGGAATACGTACAGAAATAACTAAGGCAACATACACGTGTATGATTGGGAAAATAAGATGGCATTGCAATAGAGCACTAGAGCAGCACTTCAATGTAAAAAAACATGGTATGGCAGACAGATGAAGTACATATTGATGAATAACAATGCATAAGATATTCAGAAGCATGATGTCCAAATTAAGCAGATGGCATTGCGATAGAGTAGAATGACAGTACTTGAATTTGAAAACATGTTAACATGAATGGAATAGGTACTGAAAAACAGGAAGGCATGACATATTTACATGCATGATCAGCATGCTAAGCACATGGCATTGCAACAGAGTAGATACACTCCAGGACATTATATGCATGTTGTACCCATATCACATGCCAAGTTAGAGCAAGGACCTTGTGGGGTGAAGAGGATTCATCATCTTTCTGCAAGTCTTCTGAAGAACTGCCTTTACATGTTCCATCATATTGGGTATCATTGACATCAAGTTTATTGGCCTTTACATTGCTCCGTGAGGTTCTTGTGGATATATCAGTGTGTGCAATTATATCTGACATGCATGGAAGATAACTAGTATTTATATTTATGTAAACGAGTGCCTATAGGTGACGACATAAATAGTAGGACTTGGGTTAACTAGCAGCAACAGGTCTCATAAACTAAAGGGAGAACACAGATGATAGCTACAGAATATGTATCGTTTGTACTCAAGATTAACTAGATGGCACACAAAAGTATTAAAGAACAACATAGGTAATACTAGAAGTGGTATAATACTATAATCACCAGCCTTTGGGATAGCATTGGCTGATGGATGATAACTATGGAACAACATTACCTAAAGAACAAGTATCTTAGCTGAACTATGGAACAACATGAACTCCTGAACAAGACCCGTAAGAGATCAGCATGAATATACAGTGAAATGTGATGATCTATTTTCCGTGCTTAGATGAATAACAAAGCCATAAATGTTGCACACAAGTAAGATGAGGGTACAACCTATCTGGCTGCCATTTATAGGAGTGAGCATCATGTGCTGACTTGTCGATGGCCCTGCAGTTGTTGTGGATGTCCATCTCGGGCACGCGCATTCGATGGAGGGAACTGTTGAGTGGGGACTGTAGCTCCCTTCTGGTGTATGCTTCCCTTGTAGGAGCAGCTGCGGTGAGTCGGAAGACAGTGTGTCTGAAGATGCAGATAACGCATAATGTAAGAACGACATCTCTCTTTGATCTGAAGAAATACACTAAGAGATCAACAGCAAGGTATGAGAGTGGTCACACGTCTGTTGACTGAAGACTAAATTGGGGTCACACAATTTTATTTTATTTTGGTACTGTCCGATCTACGCCGGATGTCTTGATGGCCATCTTGTGCCTCCCGGCTGACATTGTTCGGAATCTTCCCTGAAGAGCCAGCGACCAACAGCAGAGCCGCCTGCCTCTGCCGTTTGTAGCGCCGGCCAAAACCCCGCTCCCCGCCCCACCACACTGCCGTGGTTGCGCCGCCCCCAGGTCAATCCACAAAGACTCCCCGTCATCCCGATCCGGTGGCGGCAGTACCTTCAACCCACGCAACTCTAAAAGATAGCCATCCAAGCGCTGCTTCCGCGGCGAACTTGCGGCCTCGCACCCTTATGATAGACACCAGGCAACTGGCAGCCTAGGAGCTCCGCCGCCTCGAGGGGTGCTGCTTCCCATTGGGAATCGATTGGCCCAGAATAAAAATTCAGACAATTGACACCTAAATAAAGTGATTTGAGATGAGGGTGCGACCTATCTGGCGGCATGGTGAAGTAGGCAGGTCCAGCTGCCGAGTCGGTGAGGCCGGCGCGGTTGCGGTGGTGACCGGCGGCAGGGAAAGAGCGATGTTGTGACGGTCGGCGGCTACGCGGAAGCAGCACCAGGACTCTGGACAGATCCGTAGTTGGAGCCGCTCCGGCGCCGTGAACAACGACGGGGGTGAGTCGGCTCCGTTATGGTTCATGCGGCCGTCGTCGAGGCAGCACCAGCAGCACAGAGTAAGAGGCACACGGCCCAGTGCACGACGGCAATTGGACACCGTCTCCGGCATTAGGGAGGAGGGCGGCTGTGAAATTGGTGTGGTGGGGGGCGCCATGGAGGTGGGGCTGAGGTTTTGCGGCTCGGGAGAAGGGAGCTTCCTGGGGAGAAGGTGATTTGGCGCCCACG
>NC_041381.1:534477843-534478767 GCF_002162155.2 Triticum dicoccoides | reverse complement strand
CTTACGGACGCATTTGTCTGAAATGTGAGGGGGAGTTACAGTTCTACCCTTGCCTATAGGCTTCTCGGCTTTGGTCTGTGTACTGAGGGTCGGGGATAGTAGAGTAACTTTGCTTCTCCCCAAATAGTGGACGGGAGCGATTTCGGGCGAGGAGGGCATGTTTTGAACTATAGTGGGCGCGAGCGATTTCGGGCGACGAGAGCATTTTTGAAATAGTGGGCGCGAGCTATTTCGGGCGAGGAGAGCGTGTTTTGCCGACCATGGTTTATGAATTATTTGACACATGTCATTTCGGCCGAGGAGAAGGCGCGCTTGGATGAAGTTACGAACCTACCCTCGATGTACAACGGGCCAACTGATGCGTGTCCTACATAGGACGGTAATTTCGCATCTCCCATTTATTTGCTCGGGCGAATTCCACCGAGCAGAGAGGATGTTTAACGGTTCGTTCAAATTTTGGGAGAATGAGCATCCACGTCTACCTTACCAAGTCGATTCGAATGAAATTTTGAAATATTAGCTTGCCACTTCTTTTTTAGATGGAGAGATGATGCTCGGGAATAATGTGTTTTTACATGCTCGTTGCTAGCGATTTACTATATGACAAATAGTTGACCCACTCAAAAACGCGAATCAAACCCAAAATGAAATATCTCGATTCAATGAACTAGCTCGTTCAGTAGGTCAAAATAGTGAACTAAATCCAAAATTGAACACCTCAATCGAGTAGCATGTTGTACAGTATTATAGTACTCCATGAACATGTTGAAAGTCAAATTAATGAACTTGTTTGATATATGCATATATCCGTTCATGTGTGTATTGCAGACAACATGTTCTCCAATTTAAATATTTGAATGCAAGTTTATATGGAAACATGGTTTATATCAGTCTTTGATGCATAAAACCCGACCTCCCCCTTTC
>NC_041381.1:534454111-534477339 GCF_002162155.2 Triticum dicoccoides | reverse complement strand
TTCACATTCATATATACACCATATATAGGTCTCTCTTGCACACTATGTATGATACTCTAGCTAGTCCAAGCTAGATATCTTGGGTGCACTCATCGTACGCACACAAATTCCTTGGCTCTTTGCCCGTAACTCTCTCACGCACCACTATGTCGTCTCGGAGCCCTCCCCCCCTCTCTCAAACTCTCCATCCACCTGGGTCACACATACACATGCATATCTCACTCGCACTCGATAGGCCCATCTAAAACACTATCTCTCTCCCTCGTTCTCTCTCCATCTCACACGCACACACACACACACAATCTCATTCCCAACTAGCCAAGTATGATGGTCTCTCACTCAATTGTAGGCACACGCAGTCCCCCTATATGTATATGACTAGCTAATCTTAGTCTCCATCACAAACATGTGCATGGTCTATCTCGATTTCTCTCGGGGCATCTTTCTATCGCGCACGCACTCCCTCGATCTCCCACCCATAGAGTCCCCTCACGATGTCGAGGGGATCTCTCTATCACAAACATACCCTCTCTCCCTCCCCATGCATCCATGCCATCCATGTGCCCTCTCGACCTTTTTTCCTTGTTGGCCAGACCTCTATTGGACATGTGCTACAGGGGTGTCTCTCTCCGTTGCAAACAATCACACACTAGCTATCTTCGTGTATGTCCTCGCCTCGCTTTTCCATCTCGGAGATGCATGCGTGATATGTTCGCATAAGAAACGAAAAAAAAACACTGTCTCTCTAATCTATCGTTTGTTGTCACTTTCTCTTTCACACACATACTCTTTTTGCACACTTACTCATTCTCCTTCACACGCACTTGATCTGTCTCGACTGAGGCACTCTCCTCCGTCCATAGCATATAGATTTATTGAAAAGTCAAACATCACAAAGTTTGACCATGTACGTGGAGAAAAATAATTACATCTAGTACGGCAAACATATACCATTAGATTCACCATGAGATGTAGTTTTGTATGATGTATCTTTGGTATTGTAGATATAAATAACATTTGCATAAACCTAATCAAAGTTTCCAAAGTTTGACTTCTAAAAAATTTACATGGACTGCATTATCGAGTGGATGGAATATCTCTTTCCCCCTCTCAGCTATCTGACGCACCACTCAGCCTTATCGGGGCTCCTCAATCTCTCTCAAACTTTATTGGTCAGTTTGGTTCGTGACCTGACCCTCATGCCTTGATGGCCGGTACTACCTGGTGTGGACGTGAGATGTAAAATATATCTGCCTGGCCAGGCTTGTGTGGTGCTGAAGCGTTTGGTTCACGCCTGGGCCAGGAAAAGCATCAACGTCCCATCAATCAATCCATGCATCAATTATTTAATGCTAATATCCATCCATGTTGCTGTTAGCCTCGTGGCCGCACGACCAGGCAGGGCCAGGCATTCGAAATCGGTCGCTTGGGCCAGGATACTTGCAGTGTCTAGAGTTCAGCTAGGCTAATTAAAGTGCAAGGGAACCCAGCCCAGGCGAGCTTTCTTTTTCACAGGGTAGCAACCAAACAAGCGTGCATGAAATCCAGCCACAACCCCAGGCCACGCAAAAGATGCTCACGATGCAAGCCAAACTGGCCTTATATCTCCCTGGTTCACACATACACATGTCTCGCTCGCGCTATACATATAGACCCATCCAACACTCTTCGCCCTTGTTCTCTCTCCATGTGACATGCACCCCCCCTAAGTACCATAATCCCTCACTCCATCATAGGCTCTGTTTGGATCCATGTGTTAGAGTTAGTTTGGGTTAGTTTGGAGTCAACTAACCCAAAAAGATCCAAACAGGAGGGTTAGTTTAGGTTAGATGCATCTAACCCATCCAAAAAAATACCCCATCCAAGAGGTGCTTATTTGGGTTAGTTCTTCTCGGGACCACTAATAAACACTTTTTTCTCTCGCTCTCCCCGCAGCAAATCCCTCCCCACTTCCTCGAAGCTTCTCGTCCTCTCCCTCCCTCCCTCTCGCACCGCCCGTGAAGGTGCCTCGCCGTATCCGCACTCCATCTAACCCTGCCATCCAAACACCTCTTTCCTTAGAGTTAGTTCAGTGTTAGTTCAGGGTATGAATCTAACTCTAACCTCTAACTAAGTTAGAGTATCCAAACAGGGCCATAGGCGCAAGCACTCCCCCCTCATAAGTATGATTATCTCTTACTAGCCATCAGGAACACACATATTGTCTCCTTCCATCCATACGTCTATCTCGATATCTCTCGGGGCATCTTCTATCGCGCACACACCTTGTCACTCGATCTCCCACCCATGTAGTCCCATCACGATCTCCAGGGGATCTCTCCATGACAAACATACACTCTCTCCTCCCCATGTCTGCATTTTCTCCGTATGTCTCTCTCGACCTTTCTCCCTTGTTTGTCAGACCCCTCTTGGCCACTTGCTAGGGGTCTTCCTCTCTCGCTTCCAAACAACCACACACTATCTCCTCACCTTGCCTCCATTGTCGAAGATGCATGTGTGATATGTTTGCAGAAGACACGCACGCTTTTTCTCTACTTTTATCGTGTGTTGTCCATGTCTCTTTCATATATACACCATCTATAGGTCTCTCTCGCACCCTATGTATGATACTCTAGCTAGTACAAGCTAGATATCTTGGGTGCACTCATCGTACGCACACAAATTCCTTGGCTCTTTGCCCGTAACTCTCTCACGCACCACTATGTCGTCTCGGAGCTCTTCCCCCCTCTCTCAAACTCTCCATCCACCTGGGTCACACATACACATGCATATCTCACTCGCACTCGATAGGCCCATCTAAAACTCTATCTCTCTCCCTCGTTCTCTCTCCATATCACACGCACACACACACACACAATCTCATGCCCAGCTAGCCAAGTATGATGGTCTCTCACTCAATTGTAGGCACACGCAGTCCCCCCTATATGTATATGACTTGCTAATCTTAGTCTCCATCACAAACATGTGCATGGTCTATCTCGATTTCTCTCGGGGCATCTTTCTATCGTGCATGCACTCCCTCGATCTCCCACCCATATAGACCCCTCACGATCTCGAGGGGATCTCTCTATCACAAACACACCCTCTCTCCCTCCCCATGCGTCCATGCCATCCATGTGTCCCTCTCAACCCTTTTTCCTTGTTGGCCAGACCTCTATTGGACATGTGCTATAGGGGTGTCTCTCTCCGGTGCAAACAATCACACACTAGCTATCTTCGTGTATGTCCTCGCCTCGTTTTTCCATCTCGGAGATGCATGCGTGATATGTTCACATAAGAAACGAAAAAACACACACACACACACTCTCTCTCTCTAATCTATCGTTTGTTGTCACTTTCTCTTTCACACACATACTCTTTTTGCACACTTACTCATTCTCCTTCACACGCACTTGATCTGTCTCGACTGAGGCACTCTCCTCCGTCCATAGCATATAGATTTATTGAAAAGTCAAACATCACAAAGTTTGACCATGTACGTGGAGAAAAATAATTACATCTAGTACGGCAAACATATACCATTAGATTCACCATGAGATGTAGTTTTGTATGATGTATCTTTGGTATTGTAGATATAAATAACATTTGCATAAACCTAATCAAACTTTCCTAAGTTTGACTTCTAAAAAATTTACATGCACTGCATTATCGAGCGGATGGAATATCTCTTTCCCCCTCTTAGCTATCTAGCGCACCACTCAGCCTTATCGGGGCTCCTCAATCTCTCTCAAACTTTATTGGTCAGTTTGGTTCGTGACCTGACCCTCATGCCTTGATGGTCGGTACTACCTGGTGTGGACGTGAGATGTAAAATATATCTACCTGGCCAGGCTTGTGTGGTGCTGAAGCGTTTGGTTCACGCCTGGGCCAGGCAAAGCATCAACGTCCCATCAATCAATCCATGCATCAATTATTTAATGCTAATATTCATCCACGTTTCTATTAGCCTCGTGGCCACACGACCAGGCATGGCTAGGCGTTCGAAATCGGTCACTTGGGCCAGGCTACTTGCAGTGTCTGGAGTTCAGCTAGACTAATTAAAGTGCAAGGGAACCCAGCCCAGGCGGGCTTTCTTTTTCACAGGGTAGCAACCAAACAAGCGTGCATGAAATCCAGCCACAACCCCAGGCCACGCAAAAGATGCTCATGACGCAAGCCAAACTGGCCTTATATCTCCCTGGTTCACACATACACATGTCTCGCTCGTGCTATACATATAGACCCATCCAACACTCTCCGCCCTTGTTCTCTCTCCATGTGACATGCACCCCCCTAAGTACCATAATCCCTCACTCCATCATAGGCTCTGTTTGGATCCATGGGTTAGAGTTAGTTTGGGTTAGTTTGGAGTCAACTAACCCAAAAAGATCCAAACAGGAGGGTTAGTTTAGGTTAGATGCATCTAACCCATCCAAAAAAACTACCCCATCCAAGAGGTGCTTATTTGGGTTAGTTCTTCTCGGGACCACTAATAAACACTTTTTTCTCTTGCTCTCCCCGCAGCAGATCCCTCCCCACTTCCTCGAAGCTTCTCGTCCTCTCCCTCCCTCCCTCTCGCACCGCCCGTGAAGGTGCCTCGCCGTATCCGCACTCCATCTAACCCTGCCATCCAAACACCTCTTTACTTAGAGTTAGTTCAGTGTTAGTTCAGGGTATGAATCTAACTCTAACCTCTAACTGAGTTAGAGTATCCAAACAGGGCCATAGGCGCAAGCACTCCCCCCTCCTAAGTATGATTATCTCTTACTAGCCATTAGGAACACACATATTGTCTCCTTCCATCCATACGTCTATCTCGATATCTCTCGGGGCATCTTCTACGTGCACACACCTTGTCACTCGATCTCCCACCCATGTAGTCCTATCACGATCTCCAGGGGATCTCTCTATGACAAACATACACTCTCTCCTCCCCATGTCTGCATTTTCTCCGTACGTCTCTCTCGACATCTCTCCCTTGTTTGTCAGACCCCTCTTGGCCATGTGCTAGGGGTCTTCCTCCCTCGGTTCCAAACAACCACACACTATGTCCTCACCTTGCCTCCGTTGTCGAAGATGCATGTGTGATATGTTTGCATAAGACACACACACTTTTTCTCTACTTTTATCGTGTGTTGTCCATGTCTCTTTCACACACGCACACACACTTTTTTCACTCTCTCTCTCTCTCTCTCTCTCTCTCTCTCTCTCTCTTTAGGGACTCTGTCACGTCCATACGCATATGGGTGTTTTGAAAAGTCAAACCTCAGAAAAGTTTGACCAGGTATATATGGAGAAAAACATTTACATCTGGAACGATCATTAGATTCATCACAACATGTACTTACTTCATACTATCATTTATCTTTGGTATTGTAGATATAAGTAATTTCTTTCTAAACTTGGTCAAAGTTTCAAAAGTTTGACTTAAAAAAAATGTTGTAACTACATTATCGAACAGGGGGAGTAGCTCTTTCTCTCTCTCTCTCTGCTATCTCTCACGGGCCTCCCCTCTCACTCGAACTCTCTATACCGACGGATTATACGATCACTGTGTCAGCGTATAGCTCCATATATTGTTTAGTTGACCGGTCAACCAATCACCTGTTGCGTAGTCAGCCTGTGTTCTGTATCTTGGTGTGCTGGACCATGTGGCAGTGGGTGAAAATAAGTAAACTAGAGGCCCATCTGACACGCGGTGAAGTAAACAAAGTTGAAACAACTCGGGGTAGCACCCCGCACGCTAGTAAATTGAGGGCGCATTCAGGACAAACTTCTTGCGTGCGAAGGACGCACTCGCGCACAATTCACCACTGCGCGGCGGCATGCACAGAAAGACGCACTCACGCACACCCAACACACAACACACACCAGCACACGTGTACACCGACGTCGCCGTCGGTTGAGATGGACGGCGAGGCAGCCAACAAGCGGAGGCGGCTCGAGCCAAAACCGCATTCGGCGAACCTGGACTTCATCAGCAGCCTCCTCGACAACATGCTGCTCGTCATCATCGGCCTCCTCCCCACCAAATCTGTCGTGCGGACCGCCCTGCTCTCTCGGCGGTGGCGCCCCCTCTGGCGCTGCGTCCCCCTCAACCTCACCATCGATAGCTGCCTCTGCGACGGGGATTGCAAACGCATGGCCGAAGTCTCCAAGATCCTTTCATCGCACCCTGGGCCAGCCAGACGCCTTGACATCCGCATGTTTAGTACCAACTGCAAGGTCCAACCCAAGTTCGACGAGTGGTTCTTATCCCCCGCCCTAAATCAGCTCGAGGAGCTCAGCTTTGAAGCTGGACGATGTCGCTCTCTGCCGCCGTCCGTGCTCCGCCTCACGCCAATGCTGCGCCGCGCTACCTTCAGCTCCTGCTATCTTCCCCAGATTAATGTCGCGCCCGCCTTTCTTCTCCCTCAACTCAAGCAGCTCGACCTCTTCAATGTTGTCATCTCGAAGAAGGCTATGGAGCACCTGCTCCGCAGCTGTACTGCGCTTGAGTACCTTCGTCTTGAGCAGATCCACGGGTTCATTAGCGTCCACATTGCCTCGACGAATCTCCAATGGATTTATGTGTCTTGCTGGCCCCGCAACAAGACATCAATTGGGAAGAGATCATTCTAGCTGTTCCACGTTATGGTCATTGAGAATGCGCCTTTCCTTGAGAGATTGCTTGTATCGGATCTAGAAGGTCCAACAAAAATCAGGGTCATTGACGCGCCAAAATTGACAGCGTTGGTGTACTCGTCTGCCAAATTCTCCGAACTCTTTATTGGATCCCTAATCGTTCAGGTATAGCACTCATCTTCTTCTCCGTCTTCTTGAAATTCACATTTTTAAATTTCTTCTTGATGTATTTACGACCGTCTTCCAGAAAATGATCCCCACAAGCTTTACCCAGTCCATGCGCACAGTGAAGATCTTAGCACTAAAATCTATCGGCCCCAATCTGGATCAAGTTGTTGCATTCCTTACATGCTTTCCGTGCACGAAGAAGCTACTCATCCAGGTGAAACTTCTTTCCTATAAGTAAACGGTAATCACAATGTAGCTCAATTTTTTCGTAATTTGCCCAAATTACGATGACAAGTGTACTATTCAAAACTGCATCTACGCACTGCACCGAAAGAAATGTTTTTAGTATTTTTTCTGACGTGATCACCTGCATCGTTTTTATGCTATACTACTACTATAGTAGCCTAGGCTAGTCATAGTGGAAAGTAACTTAGACTACTCCAGTAACTCTATGGTTACCCTAAGAGCAAGTACTACCTCCATCCTGGTTTACTCTTCCAATTTTGTAGTATCAAAATTTGACCATAGATTTAATTGACAAAATGTTAATGCATGTCACTAAGAACTATATCGTTGGATTCGTATTTGAACATAATTTCAAATGGTGTAATTTTTAGTGACATGCATTGGCATTTTCTTATGTAAATCTATGGTCAAAATTGTATACTAAATACGAGGTAGTATTCCCTCCGTCACAAAATTCTTGTCTTACATTTGTTTAGATACGGATGTATCTAACACTAAAATGTAACTAGATATATTCGTATTTAGACAAATTTAAGACAAGAATTTTGGGACGGAGGGAGTACAATAGTGGGCTATGTAGGCCAAAACATGTGCCAAATTCACTTGTGATGCATTTGGCATCGATGCCCCTCCATTGCTCACCTGGTGCCCCAATCTGGATCACCTACTTTGCTCCGGTGCCAAATTAACTCACGCAATGAAAAAACACTGCTGGGAGAGAGAGATGACTGAGGCAATAAAAAAACACTTGTTTGGGAGAGTGAGAGGCTGGTGTAGTTGGTTTGATTGATTTGTTTATACATGTGGGTCTGTGTGCACAGCGGTGCCAACTCTCTCACATCGCGAGAGCGGTGCCAAAATCTTTTGATTTGACATCGATGCATATTATGTGGCATACTTTTGCGAGATATGGCATCAACCACATAGTGTAAGGCAACAAATGCCCAAGCTCTTCACGTGCTCCTAGTTAAATGAGAGGAAACAGAAAGAGAGAGAGAGAGAGAGAGGGAGAGAGAGAGAGTGAAAAATATCACTAGCCGGCCAACCCTATCATATGAGCGAATGATATTGGTACCTCTTGATGACACGGCAATCTTATGCAGCCAGCTGCTCTAATATGTTCTCTTCTTTTGCAGATAAAAAAAGACCCGAAAGTGAAAAATGTGCTGCACTATAACAATGTCATCGAATGCCTTGATCTCCCTCTTACATAAATTGATTTGATTGACTACCGAGGCAGCACATCTGAGATTAAATTGGCCATGTTCTTTGTTCTGGAGGCAAGTGTGCTCAAGGTAATGAGGTTTGGCGTTCTCGGGCGCAACAATAAATGGCGTGCTGATCACCGCAAGCGTCTAAGCCTAAATGACAAATTCTCCGCAGAAGCTGAATTTGTTTTTGAAACATCAAGTGGCGAGAGACTCGAAAACTTATTTGCCCATTAGTAACTTGTCAGGGCGGTGGATTTTAGTTTGTATGTTAATGCTGCATCCACCTAAAGTAATGAAAGTTCTTACGTAAACTTCCTAGTAATTCCCTCTTCCTAGGTGCAGCATTACTCCTAACATTTGTAATATCAGTTTGAAACTTGTAATATTGCCGTGTCCAATTCCTGCGTTTTCAAAATCCCGTGAATCAAACAGGTCCTGAGTTGGTGATGATGTTGTACCTCCCATATTTCACCAATAGCCGCCGGATCTAGATCTGACGCATACAAACCAAGCTTCTCCATTTTTGCAAAAAGATGCCCGTACTTGTTCCCTATTTACAAACAACTCCTTATCTCTCACAATCAGCCTTATCTCCTCCCCACCACATTTAGAAGGCGGTGGAAAAATCTGGCACGATGGCCGCTACCGGAGCCGTCCACCCCCAATATTGGTGTTCCGTGCAATGCACGGGAATCTACGCACGGGAAATTATGTCGAACAGGGCTAGTTGTAAGCAGGCTAGCTCTACAGCCATGATGATAGTGACTGCAGACGGTGAGGCTGACTATGGTATGCCGACCACGGCGCCTATACTCAGGTGTCATCTCTGGCGCAGGGTCTTGTCACTTCACTGTGAGGAGCAACACGTAATAATTTGACCAACGGGTAGTACAGTGCTAGTACTAGTAGCACCACCGTCTAGATTTAGGAGTACTACCACGTCCATCTGGATTTTATTATTTGACTAGCAATATCTAGTAGTAATGCATGTCACAAAAAATGTACTACTCCCTCTGTAAATAAATACATGGTGTTTTATTCCTATCGGCGAGAGAACTTAATGTTTTTTTGCTAACTACTAATAGGATTACATGCAATGAACTAAACACTGCATGACATGTTTGGTAGTCTCAAGTCATTGAAAGCATGCACGACCCACATCTCTCATTGGTTGATATGTCACGAAATAAGGAACAAGGAGGGAGTTAATGCACCGTGCCTAAGTGTTTTGGGATTATTTAGTTTTCGTAATGTGACTTACAGAACATTTTTGTTTACATGCATTAACATTTTATTAGTTAAATCAAAGGTCAAAACTTGGCGCAAAATGCAAAGGGGACCAATAAACTAGTAAACATCAAACTTCTCTCATTTGGCCCCAACTAGAGGTCCGGTGAGATGACTATACTGCATCGGCACGGAGGGGGACGCAGCTTCATTGACTTACGACAACTGCCTTTGGGTGAATGACACGTGGGCCCAGGGGGTGGCTGGCCCACCTATCATACAGCTGAAGGCAAGTGCAATAGAGGGCTGAGGAGTAGTACGAAATCCCACGCACCTACGCACGCTAACCAAGGGGAAGAGTGATCACTCGAATCGCAAGATCAGTTGACCCATGGAGGCGATGAGCGCGAGCATCAGCCGGCTGTGCCAGATGGTCCATGACGCCAGCCTGCGGCCCGGCAACGAGGAACGTCTCCAGGTAGTATTGCTTGAGGCCACCAGGGCGAGGGGCCGCTTGGACGACAGCTTCGTCTCCTTGTTCGACGAGGTCCTCGTCGGTTTCCTTGACAAGTTCACCGTCGTCAAGAAGCTCGCGGACGACTTTGACGTAAGCCTCCAGCCGACGTGCCTAGGCTCTGCGATGCCCGCCACCCTCAACGGCCACTATGGTGACAACCTCTTCGACGCACTGGTGGCCCTGCGACTGCCCTTCTGTTGAACCGGAGAATGTCCACCTCGAGGTCGCGCTCGCCGCGCAGCGCCTGGCGCAGCAAGACACCATCGACATAATCACCCACGTCTACGCGCAAATCGTCCACAAGGACTACTACATGCAAGAGGAGGACGATAGGACGCTGGCCTTCTTGGACCGCAGGGCAACCTTGGACGGCACTGTTCAGAAGCACGTTGAGCTCGCCGCCAACGCTGCTGCTCCTCACACATCGGTTGGTGACCCGGCGCACTAGGGCGTGAGGACGTCGTTGATGGATCCGTATGTATTTTTATCTTTCCGTCAAATCCATGTAGTAGTATATGATACTACAGTAATTATCTTACCTTTCGCATCAACTTCATAATTTTCATACGTACTCCATGCATGAACGGCCCCAGAACCAAACTTCTCATTACTCTAGGCAAAGTCATTATTTTCTATCAATCGATCGCGCCATGGAGCAGAACCAAATTTTACAAGTTACGAGTTCAAAAGGAAAAGCCTGCCGTGTTCGCGTCGCACCCCCACACGGTTGGTCCGGCACGCTGCTCAAGCGGGAATGCGTGCGTTGTTGCATTTTCACTTACAAGTGGGACCACATTTGAGCAAACCGACTATCGGCAAACCGCCACCCCGCCCACCGCGCGATGGCTGAGAAAACATGAGGGAGAAGAGATGGCTGTAGCATGGACTCCAAGAAAATTGGTGTCGGATGGGACTCGTGTTGGTGGCGTGTGCCGTACTGCTAGACGTGAATGCTAGTTATGGCCCATGCCAGCCCACTATATCGAGCCTATATCGAGGTACGTAGAACAAATTTCCTGCAGTCCATGCTCAGCCCTCCTGTATCTCTCTTCTCAGCCAGCCAGCGACGCGCGGAGCCCATCGTCTGTTTGCTCACATGCGGCCCCACATGTCAGTGAAAACGCAAGAGGACCCACTGAACCTGCACATCTTTCACCTCGACGTGCTGGTGATGAAAAAAAATCCAAGAAAGATCTTCGGTGGCCGCTTTTGGAGGTACTCAAGAGTAGTAAGATTCTTTTTACAGTTTAACCCAAGATGCACATCTCGCGGCTTCAACTACCACTCTATTTTCTTTCATGAAACGACCTGGATGCTGGATGTCCCACGTGTTGGCAAAAGGATGAAGAACCCGACTAAATCTTCGGTTGTGCTCTTGGATTAGACTAGTTGTGCTAACTTAAAAATTTTATTGTGTACTCCCTCCGTTCCAAAATACTTGACTTCCATTTGTCCAAAAATGGATGTACCTATATACTAAAACATGTCTAAATACATATATATTTTGACAAATAGAACGCATGTATTGTGCAATGGAGGGAGTAGAATGGATGCAAGTTTTTGTATTGGGAAGAAGAGTACATCCATATATTGATAGAGCGCAATTTAGTAGATGTTCTATCACTTTTAGCTAGCACAGAGGCTATAGATGAGATTAGTGCACTTGTTGATACTCCTACTTGGTATGCATGTTGCTGCTTAGACACTGAGAAAAATGGACCGGAGGGAGTACTAGAATAGAGGCTAGACATGAGACTAGATGCGAGGAAGCAACGTCTACTTATTTACACTCGAAGAAGAAAGAAGCACGCAAGATCGAGCCTCCGCAGATCAACAATGAATGCACCAAGAAGGCACTAATCCAACTTACAGGAGTAGTAAAATGTATTCTTGTGGTTCTTGTTTTCTTTGGTCTTTCTTTTCTAGTCAAAATTATTGTTGGAGTTCGTGCAAAACGGAGGTCCGTTTGGGGTCGTGCGTTGCAGTTGGCCTTACAAGTGGGACCGCAGTTAAGGAAACCGACTATCGGCAAACCCCCACCTCACCCGCCGCGCGATGGCTGAGTTAGAGAAACGATGAGGTTGAAGAGATTGCTCTAGCACGGACTCCAAGAAATATGGTGTCAAATGGAAGTCGTGCTGGTGGCGTGTGCCGTACTCCTGGACGTGAATGCTTGTTCTGGCCCATGCCACCCTACAACCCCTACTACTTACTATATAGTACTACTAGTATCGAGGATTCGAGGTGCTAGTTACGTAGTACAATATGGCTACAGTAAAAACACCCGCACAACGCGCGAAGCATGTGAAGCTAGTACAAATAGTGTACTACTATTATTGATTGGCCTCATCCGATAACCTGTTGCAATGCGCGTACAATTATGTATTCAGAAAATATATTTTTGCCTCGTCGCACCACTCACTCACAGAAGCGACTCGAAAGCCATTCATAAATTTAGTAAGTTTATCACAAGCATATCATTTTATTACATACAACAGGTCATCAACCCACATCGACAACGAGGATACATTATAAATACTAAAGTTTCACCACACAACAAATAACAAGCAATGAAATGAACTTCAACTCAACCATTCCTCGATGTTGGAAACGCTTGCTTTGAACCACAAGTGATTCTCTGGGACGGGCCATCCATTGTCGATCTGGAGACCAACGCAGGACTGATCATCCAGGCTCAAGCGGCCTACTATATCAGTACCAGGGTAGGGAACCACCCAAATGTCCGAGGTATAGACACAGTTGCTTCTCATAAATGGTAGTAACGTTGTGTCAATAGCAGTTGGATCGCCTTTCACCATCATTGGATAGTTTTGTCCAAGGAAGATCGAGTTTTCTCCAAGAGTATCAATTCTGTACCAGGGAGAAGGAGTTGGCGCTAGCACACTAGTATCCATCCCGAATACCATGCAACGGGTGTTGGAATAGGTCCGGAGAGTGCGACCATGGGAGACTACACCTGCTTCCTTAGCAGTAACATCATCAGTGGGCTGTATACACACGAGAAGAGGTGATCCATCAGAATTAGTTGCCAGGCGCCAAATAGTATATGGGTGCTGCTCGTCCTCATGCTCGTGATCATCACCATCCTCATCTCCCCCTTGGTTATAAAAATCTTCAAGTATAGGTGGTGGAATGTTCGCAGGACCTTGGAAACACAAGAAGAAGGTTAATTAGTAAAGGGAAACTTGCTAACCCGCATGCATGTGGATGAAACAATTATAATTACGGTGGAAGACAAATGTACCGAAACAATGATTCCATGCAAAAACAGTGCCACGAGTCGTGGCAGCAAACACAAGGCCCTCGTATTCAATTGCATCACAATACTCATCCGTGTACAGAAACTGATTTTTGAGCAATATCCATCGAGTCAAACCAGCAAGGACGGCAACAAGCTTGTCAAAGATAGCAAGAACTTCATAGTTGTTGTAATTCCAAGAGCGGTTGGGAACTCGAGAAATTGCTATCTTCCATAGAAGACAGTCACCATGATTGTATTTGAACGTGCGTACAATACCGGTGTGCTCAACCTCTTGGCAGTCTGCTGAGATTTTTGGAAGTGGAACCCGGTCATGAGTGTACACGTTCATAAGTTCCCACTCACAGTTGGACCCAATGTAAACAACCCAATCTCCATTTGCGCCTGCCCAAGCCTTGCCCTCAAGAGATGGCATCTTAACATCATACGTATCATTATCAAGCGGCATCAACTTGCACCGGGCGAGGCCTCCGTCGTGACGGCACCAGTCATCAGGGTCACGGCAAAGAAGATAGGGGAGATCAAACTGCTCCTTGACTCTTGGGTTCCTTGTAATGATGTTATTAGTTGAGTCAAGAATGGGCTTGAACGAACCTGCCATGCTAGCCGAGGTGATGACGTCGCACCGATCAATGAGTTCCTCCACCCCGTCATATTTCAGATCGGGGCAAGAATAACGGGATCGTTTCCGTCCTGTTCCCTCCATGGAGAAGATGATCGAACAATGGCAGAAGAAAGGGTGAATGGTTGAAGGAAAATGGAGGAGGGAGAGGAAGAGCGTGCGACAGCAGTTCCAAATCGAGAGGGAAAGGCGAAGAGTCGGTGCATGGTTGCCAGTTTGCCACGGTTCACGAAGGGGCACCCCGGCCTACACGTCGGTTCGGAAATACTCCTACTACTCGCCGTCGTCTCACTGATATGTTGGAACGGGACCAAATGTCAACGAAACATGGTGTGTAATTTCTCGTGCAAAATGCGATCTGGCCGTGTTGGCCCAAGGTGCCGCATTAGTTATCAACCTTTATTTTTTTAATGGCGTGTCGTTCAGTTTTGAAGCACGACTAACTGGTACTGTACGCAGAGAAAATATAAACTACTCTACCACTACTCCACCTCCAGTACTAGTAGTATAAAAAAGATATATAGGCTGGAGCTTCAGCGCTTTATTGCCAAGGGCTGTCCACTTGCTTCTCACACTACCACCCTATCTCTAGATCTAAAAAAGACAACCCCTCTCTCCCTCCTCACCGGTGGTCACAGATCCGCCGGGGAAGAAAAGGACGTGCAGCGTTTACGCACTCGTCATCGGCGAGCGAGGTCACACACTGACGACAAGGCCGTCCTCTCAGACCTAGCACCCGCACTGGATGGCCTCCGTCCCCAAGCTCGCTGCCGTAGTGTGTGCGGAGGACGACGACCACGAGCGAAGCCACTTCCTGCCGACCCTCAGGTATCCTACCTCTTTTCAAACCATACCCTTGTTCTATTGCCCCATCTGGCACGTCGTGGCATGTAGATCTTTTTCCACTCCACCATCTTCCCAATTTGCTATCCTCTGCTCTGCTCACCACGCAGACGAAAACCATAATTTGCACTATTAAAGGAAACCCTACTTCATGCAGACTAATCCATGTCTGGGTTGAATAAGGAAAGGAAGGGAGGTTGTACTGTCCAAGAGAGTAGGCATCGAACCCGCATCTAGGTTGAAAAGGGGAAAATCAGTAGCTAAGGAACGAGTCTCGTGTCTCTTGGTTGAAGAAGGGTAGAAAGGCATGACAATGCAATAGAGAATGACCAGGTCGATCGGTTTGTTGTCCTCACATAGGAAAAAGGTGGCTAAAGAGAACAAAAATGGGACGTAATCCACATATGCTGCCTGGATATTTGTTGCTCTGGGCAACCATAGCTCCCTCACCACTCTGCGTCCGTGGAGGTACATCATATTGGTGCGCCCACTGTCCAAATGGGCCTCCCATGCTCTTATTGCAACTTTTTTTGCTGTTAGTATAACGCCAGGAGTCAAGTCAAGCAATGCTACTGCTAAAGTGAAGCCACATTTAACTAATGCCGCTCTCAGTCTAATGCCACCGATAAATTTAAGCAACGCCATTTAATGTCACTGGATTATTTCAGGGTTAGCTGTTGATTGTGGATGTATTGTTACCTTTACATTTTTTCTAATGCCACTAGTATACCAATGCTGAAACTTGTTACCTTTACATTTTGTATTGTTAATTCTTATAGAAACCTTCCAGTGCTAGAGTTTATTGAAATCTGTTCAGTAAAACCATTGTACTATACCATGTAATAAACTAACTACTCTACTGTTGCACTAGCCACTGGATTAGTGTATATTTGTAGTATTCGAATTGGGTAGAGTTCACTCAAATTATCCCGGTAAAGCTAGTCACACCTTTGTTAAAATTAACGTTCATTATGTTATCGGAGGAGGTCTGTATGTTTGTCTCTAATGCCTGTCAACTACATACCTGACATCATGATGTAATGTTAAGTCATTTCCTTTTGTACAGGGTCACTGAATTGTCAAGGCGGTGATGGAATTTTATTTTAGTATAACTGCACAAAATTTTCTTAAAAGAAGAGGAAAGTTCAGGAATGGCTCAGTTTTTCAGAAAAAACTATGTATGCCTTCCTGACATCAGCTGCTCTTGCTTTATTTATTCCTTCAAACAGGTTGTTAGAAACAGTCTTGCTACCTTTTCCCATTAAGAAATTGGAATGCTTACATTTGTGAGTCTATGCTTCAACTAGTGCCACTTTTATAGTAATCACTGTTTCAATATCTATGCAAACATGCTCTGTTGGAAAAGGCAGTGCCTAGGAGGCGCTTAGGCACGCCTAGGCGCTAGGCAATGGCCAAACGCCTCGCCTAGGGCATAAATGGAGGTCTAGGCAGCGCAAGCAAGGAATTTCCTACACAAGCAAGAAATCATGTCATGTACTGCACTAATATGCCAAGCGGGTTATATTCCAATGGTAGTCGACGGTAATTAACTTATTTATATGCCCTAAACTAATATCAACACCCATATAATAATCACAAATACGCTACGAGTAAAAACTATATTACCGCCTAGGCCGTGCCTAGGGCGCTTAGGCACTGCCTAGGCACTAGGCGAAGGCCAATCGCCTCGTTTACGCCTACAGCTTTTTCCAACCATGAAACAGGGATGCTCGATTTTAGTGGAGCTGCACAAAAACTCCAACTGTTTCAACATTAGGAGCATGTTTTTTTCCAAACCTTTATATCCAATTGGTGGCACTATGAGCTGTTCATTACGAAGGTACATGGTTTGCTACTATCTTGCTACTCTTTTTGTACTGTCATTAGATAGTAATACTAGTGGTTTGCTAGCTGCTTGATATGTTTACTAGCTGCTTGATATTTGTGCAGACAGAGATGTCTCCCTGTTGCTATTTGGCAAACAAACAAAGTGTCCGCAATTTTGGTTGAACTGCACAAGAGACTAGTATAGTCACTGCATGCAGTGCCGTTTGAAAATAGACACAAAGATTGGATAGTCACTTCATGGACTGCAGAAAAGTAGTACTGTACTATTTACTGGCCAACAGTTGGTGCTTCACTGCTTTGGTCTGATTATACAATGGGCATCATTTTGCCTAAGTTAAAGTTTGTATTCCGAAAATAGTCTCGCGGTGTGATCGAGAGAAGACCAAATCATATTGAAGTGGATGTTCCTCCATCATGTGTGGTTCATTCTCATGGTTCCAGCTGTTGGTGAAACCACTTACGTTTGCAAGAGGAATTGTAGACTTCACAAACAAATTTGTCTTTCAGTCTGTACTGAATGTTGGCCAATAGAAGCATCCATGTTAGTAGGAAGAACAGATGTTTTTTCTAGATCTTTGCTTTTGGAGCTACATATTTGTATATGATCTGTGTATCATTGAGATGCATTAACATGTTGATCTTATGTATGGGAATCGTACTAGTTAGTTTTAGTTGCGACCTAAGATCCAAAGTGGCTGATCTTTGCTTTTGGAGCTACATATTTGTATATGATCTGTGAATCATTGAGATGCATTAACAGTTACTTATTTCTGTTCGCTCAGTGTTTACAAGTTACTGATCGATCACTAGCTAGCCTACAAATGCGCTCCTGGCAGTTTTATTTGCAACGCAAGATGCGAAGTGGTAGTTTTTTGAATAAAAATGCCTACCTCTGAAGAAACTGACAAGCTACACTATCGATCCTACACGGATAAAAATGCCTACCTCTGAAGAAACTGACAAGCTACACTATCGATCCTACACGGATAAATAGCGGATCACGCACGTACTACCTCCTTTCCGGTTTGCAGGGCTCAATTCAAGAAACGACCTACTCGATCCTACACGAATAAATAGTAGATCACGCACGTACTAGTACCTCCTTTTCGGTTAGCAGGGCTTAATTCAAACCTCTCACCAACCAAGGTACTCCCTCCGTCCGGGTTTATTAGTCCTGTGAGCAAAGCAGCAAGACCAAGGCATGGCAATAATTAACGGCATGCAGAAGTTTAAGCCTAATTAATTCCAGCGATTTAAGTGGCTGCATGCGTGCCCTCGGCTGCGAATCCTTGCATGCTGCTTCGCGTACTGCCTGCGAGCGATTCTGAGTGCCTGCATGCAGCCGGCCGTAATTAAGGCAGCTAACTGATACGAAAAAAGATACGCTTTAATTGTTGCGGGCTTTTTAAATCCGTGGAATCATTATTGACAAGGAGGGAGATGATTCGAGTGCACTTGTTTAACCGCCATGCCGGCGTGCGACCCAGACGGGATGGGACGACACAGTCATAATTTCAGTTTCCCTAGTTTTCCACGGCAAGATGGCGCACTAAGCCATTATGCATTGAATTCCGATGACCGTCGCGCTACCTTCCCCCTATAAGTACTGTTTCCCGGCCTTCTCTGGTGCCACTGTGACCCAACTCGCCATATCCTCATAAGCCCCTACCGGCCCGATGTTGCTCGCCACGTCCACCATGCCCCCGCCCGTCCGTGGTAGGCGACACCGGAGGCGGTCACCGCCGGAACTAGTGTTCGGTTTTTCACCGGAAGGCAGACGGAGGGAGGAGGCATTCTATCTGTCTTTAGATGGCAATGTGCAGATCGAGGAGTTGTTGGAGCGCGACCGCATGGCGGAGGAGCAAAAGTTGTTGGAGCGCGACCGCCTGGTGGAGGAGTAGCGTATCGCCGATTTGTGCCGCCAGCGGGACATGGAGCAGCAGCGCACCGACGCTCTGAGTCGCGAGCAGAGTGCCCGCAACTGGGCCGACTACGTGGAGGCTGGTGCCCGACAAATAGACCTGGAGGCTGTCGGGCATGCACGTGTTCGCGATGCTGATTTTTACTACCAGCTCATCAAGTGGGTTTCCCGCTTGGAAGACGAAGCTTCGGTGGACCACGCCGACATGGAAAGGGCCAACGTGCGCGCAACGCGCCCTATCGCACCTCTGGCAAGTCCGAGGCGAGGCACAACACGCCGGTGCCGGCGTTTAGTGTGTACCATAGATGGCGGCCGACATCGTCTAGTTAGCTAAGAGTAAGTTAGTACTTGTCTAGTGGGAGTAGATAGTTAACTTAGCTATGATGGTTGTCAACGTGGAAGTTGAGTACTCTATATGTGGATCAGACCTGTTACTTTGCTCTGAATGTTGAACTTTCCGTTTGAACGTATGGAATGGGCTGTTATTTTTTTAAATGGGTTGTATTTGTCCTCCACGGGTTTGGAGGCTGACTTGTGGGCCTAGTAAGTTGACGCGTACACAATCAGGAGATGATTGTACGTGGAGAGGATGACAGCAAGGACCCGCCAAGGTCATGGCAGTACGCAAGCAAGTGCCTCCTTATTTCAAGCCAATAAAAAATGGCTCCTCCTAGTGGATTTCTGAAATCTGGGTCCCATGCCATTGTCAACGTAGTCAATAAACGAGGGAATTGCACAACGAGTGGCTGACACCAGGGACCCAGTAGCTCGCCCATTTATTTTTGTTTTGGGTTAATTTGATAAATGCCTCCGAGAAATGCCACTACAATTTCCAAACTTTGAAAAATGCCATTTCATGCCATTTCTAGTGGCATTTTTCGAAGTCTGGAGTGGCGTTTTTCAAAGTTTGCAAACTGCAGTGGCATTTTTCAAAGTTTGCAAAAATTGCAGCGGCATTTTTCAAAGTTTGGAAATTGCAGTGGCATTTTTATGAATCGCCATAATTGGAGTGGCATTTATCTAATTAATTTTTGAGATGGAAGCAGGGTGTCAACTGGGCTGTGCGGGACACTCTGGCCTGTCTAGACAGCCTTTTCTTTTATGTTTACCACAGACCAACCCAGTAGTTTTTTTTTCTTTCTGAAAATGGCTAGCCCAGTTTTTTTGTGATTTGTCAAGTAAGTCGCTTTATCAGGCCTGTTGGGCTGCAAATCTTTCAAGACGAGGAGAGCTTCATTCGGCTGGCCGAGAAAATGGCCTATCAGTAATGAGAAATGGGCTGTACATTTTTAAAACACATCAAACCGGCAATTACTTTCAAATATCTTTTTTTCATTTCGAGATTTTAAATTGCATTGATTTTTATGTGTGGACAATTTATTGGATTTTATATTGATATACATTTATTTTTAAAATCAGTCTGAATGTGACTCGAAATTTTGGGATTAAAAACAGTTCAGACCGCACTGACATATGCAAAATTTCGTATAATTTTTTAACCGTGGCCACAATATGGGCTGTAATGCTAACAAAAAGAATATGGGCTCCAAAAAACCTGTAAGAATTAGCAAATGGGCTGTAAAATATTTGAAATAATGGCAGATGGGTTGTATGTTGTTTTCCAAAGATTTGAGGTTTCCACAGATGGCCTGTATACTGTTGGATGTCCAATCAACGGCCGTCGTGCTTCTTCAATATCTGCTCTTCTTGCTGCAGCCGCTCAAACAAGCACCCGCGGGACTGCCTGCTCACTCCTCCACGCGGCCGGCTGTGCTGCCGCGCAGGCCTCACCGCCCCACCGTACTCCCATCGCGGGCCTAGCCATCCTTCTACTCACCCACAGTCCCACACCTGCTGTTATTCTCCGGCGACGGCAGACGAACCAGTAAACCCTCGTACAGTCATACTCCCCTCCGCGTGGGAAACAACTGCCGAGTCTTCCCTGCCTCCGTGTCGTTCCCTTCCTACACCTCGCGTCGTCCACCGCCCTGGTGCTCTCGGCGTGGCGTGGTCAACATGGTCAACGACCGACATGCATCTGAAGTGGACTGTACGTGGAGAGGCTGACAGTTGGGTCCACGGCCGCACGCAAGGAAATGCCTCCTTATTACGCGCAAAATAATGATTCCTCCACCTGACATTTGGGACCCACCAAAAGGGCCTCTGTATTTCGCGGAAAAAACGTTACCGCCGCTGACAGCTCGGACCCACCAGCTATATCTTCGCACGCAAGGAAGTGCCTCCTTATTACGCCCAAAAAAAAGAATGCTCCCCATACGATGTCCACTAAGTTGACGGAGCCTACTAAGTTGACGGGGACGAAGGGCTTTGACAACTTAGTCAATATAAGCACGATTCTAGCTCGACTCACCGTACGATGTCCATCCAACAGTCGTAGTGCTTCTTCAACCTCTGGTCTTCTTGCTCCAGCCGCCCAAAGCAGCGCCGGTCATGCTGCCTGCTCCTGCCTCCCGTGGCCGGTTGTGCTGCCGTTGAGGCCTCACCGCCTCCATACTACTCCCACCGCTGGCCAGGCCATCCCTCCACTCCACTCACCCACACCCCCTGTTATTCTGCGGCGACGACAGCGCAGCCGAACCAGTGAACCCTCGTACTCCTCTCCGCGCGGGCATACACTGCCGTGTCTTCCCCGGCTCCGCGTCGTCCCCTTCCTAGGCCTCGCTGTCGTCCACCACTTTGGTGCTCTCGGCACGGTGTGGTCAATGTGGTCAATGACCGAATTCCATCGGAAGAATAATGTACGTGAAGAGGCTGACAGCTGGGTCCACGGCAGCCGCAAGGAAGTGCCTCCTTATTACGCGGAAAATAATTATTCCTCCACCTGACAGCAGGGACCCACCGGACGGGCCACCAGTATTTCGTGAAAAAAAACATTTGCCCCTGACTGCTGGGACCCACCCGACGGGCCACCGTATTTCATGAAAAAAACGTTCCCCCTGTTGTCAGCTCGGACCCACCGGAAGTGCCTCCTTATTACGCACAAAAAAATGAATACCCCCTGCTAGCTGGGACCCACCTTTGTGGGAGGCTGACTTGTGGGCCTACTAAGGTGACGGGGACGGAGGGCTTTGTCAACTTAGTCAATATAAACGATTCTAGCTCCAGTGACCGTACGATGTCCATCCAACGGCCGTAGTGCTTCTTCAACCTCTGGTCTTCTTGCTCCAGCCGCCCAAAGCAGCGCCGGTCGTGCCGCATGCTCCTGCTTCCCGTGGTCGGATGTGCTGCCGCGGAGGCCTCACCGCCCCTACTATTCCCACCACTGGCCAGGCCCTGCGGCAACGGCAGCCTCACACCGCAGCCGAACTAGTGAACCCTCGTACTCCTCTCCGCGCGGGCTTCCATTGTCGCGTCTTTCCTGACTCCCCGTCGTCCCCTTCCTAGGCCTCACCGTCATCCACCGCCCTGGTGCTTTCGGCGTGGCGTGGTCAACATGGTCAAGGAACGACTTCCATCAGACGTGGACTGTATGTGGAGAGGTTGACAGCTGGGTCCATGGCCGCAGCAAGGAAGTGCCTCCTTATTACGCGGAAAATAATTATTCTTCCACCTGATAGCAGGGACCCACCGGACGGGCCACCGTATTTCGCGAAAAAAACGTTTCCCCCTGACTGCTGGGAACCACCAGCTGCACCTTCACACGCAAGGAAGTGCGTCCGGGCAAAAAAAAAACGATTCGCCCCCCTGACTACTGGGACCCACCAGCTACATCTTCGCACACAAGGAAGTGCATCCGGGCAAAAAAATGATTCGCCCCCCTGACTGTTGGGACCCACCAGCTACATCTTCGCAGGCAAGGAAGTGCCTGACAGTCGGGACCCACCTGGTCGAAGCGTACGTAGCGTTGTCATTCTGGTCGCGAACGTGTACGTACATACTGGTCGATGCAGAGGCGTGCACGTGTCATAGTAGAGGCGCGCACGTAGCATGTACGCGTACGTACAGCGGCAAGGGTGCAAGAAAGAAAATATGGCCACGTACGTACATATGGGCAGGGTCTCGAACGCCTACTCGCGCATACGTACATGGCTGGGTCGGAACGGAGCAACAGCGTTGTCATCGTGTTCATGGGGAGCCAACCGGCTGGGTCGAAACGGAATGCGTGGTCGTGTTCATTGGGAGGGCTTGGACAGAACAGGCAATGGAAACGAGGCCTGGCGTACCGCACAATGGAGGAAATGGACCTCCTACGTTTGGAACGGGGTCCTGTTGATCGGGAGGGGTGTGGCATACCGCAAAACGGAGGAAATGGACCTCCTACGGTCGAAACGGGGGTCATGTTGATCGGGAGGGGTGTGGCGTACCGCAAAACGGACGAAACGAACTTGTGTTGGAGCGCTACGGTCGAAACGGGGGTCCTGTTCATCGGGAGAGGTGTGGCGTACCGCAAAACGGACCAAACGGACTTGTATTGGAGCGCTACGGTCGAAACGGGGGTCCTGTTCATCGGGAGGGATGTGGCGTACCGCAAAATGAGACACCACGGGATACTGTTCATCTCCACCGTCGACCTCCTCCAACCTCCACGGGCTCCTTTTCAGCCAGCCTCCACCGCGGGCTACTCCACCGGCTACTGTTCAACCACCCCTCCACCGTCTACAGTTCATCAAACCCTCCACACCACGGCGTCCTATTCAAGCACCCCTCCACGGCCACCCCTCCACCGTCTACTATTCATCCAGCCCTCCACACCACAGGGTCCTGTTCATCCAGAGGCAACT
>NC_041381.1:534442556-534453697 GCF_002162155.2 Triticum dicoccoides | reverse complement strand
GCAACGCTCACTGTTCATCCAATTGATCGGCTTCAGTTAGCAGAAGTAGCGAAGGAATCGCTCCATTGGGTTTAGTTAACAGCCATCGATCGACCGCTCGGGTTCAGTAACGCATAGCCTGTAGTGCAATCGCTCGGGTTCAGTTAGAGCTCAACGCCTCGCTCGGGTTCAGTTAGAGCCAACGACTCGCACACACGCGCGTACGTGTACGAGAGAAACGCGCATCGCTCGGCCTCCGACCTCCCACCGTAACCGGCAACTCCCCGAAATTTTCCTCCCCCTCGCTTCTACCACGGTTTTTTCCGTCATGGACGGCCCAAAGAATGTCATGCAGCTACGTCTCCGACCCGGCCAGGACGAAAAGCCCATTTTCTGTCATGATTTTTTGTCATAGAAGTAGGAGCCCACCACATCTATGATGATACCGGGTTTTGTCACAATTATCTTCATAGAAGTGTCATATGTATGACAAAAAAAATTCGTTCGACCCAAAATGTCATGGATGTGTCTTTTTTTGTAGTGTAAGGTATTGCAATCTGGTTTTTATTGGCATACTCTCTTCAAGGATGCCTGTAAGTTTGTCTCATCTTGTGATGAATGTCAAAGAATAGGTAATATCCGTAAGCGTCAAGAAATGTCTATGAATTATTTACTTGCTGTTGAACGATTTGATGTTTGGGGATTTGATTTCATGGGACCTTTTCCTTCCTCTAATGGGTATACACATATTTTGGTTGCTGTTGATTATGTTACTAAGTGCGTAGAAGCTATTCCAACCAGTAGTGCTGATCACAACACCTCTATTAAAATGCTTAAGGAAGTTATTTTCCCAAGGTTTGGAGTCCCTAGATATTTAATGAGTGATGGTGGTTCACACTTTATTCATGGTGCTTTTCCTAAAATGCTTGCTAAGTATGATGTTAACTACAGAATTGCATCACATTATCATCCTCAGTCTAGTGGCCAAGTTGAACTTAGCAATAGAGAAATAAAACTAATCTTACAAAAGACTGTCAATAGGTCCCGGAAGAATTGGTCTAAGAAATTAGATGATGCACTTTGGGCTTATAGAACAACTTATAAAAATCCTATGGGTATGTCTCCTTATAAAATGGTTTATGGAAAAGCTTCTCTTTTCCCTCTTGAGTTAGAACACAAAGCATATTGGGCAATCAAAGAACTTAACTATGATTTCAAACTTGCTGGTGAAAGAGGTTATTTGATATTAGCTCATTAGATGAATGAAGAACCCATGCTTATGAAAATGCAAAGCTATTCAAAGGAAAAGTTAAAAGATGGCATGACAAAAGAATCCAAAAGCGTGAGTTCAAAGTTGGAGATATGTTCTTTTGTACAACTCTTGTTTCAGATTCTTTGCAGGAAAACTCCTCTCTAAATGGGAAGGACCCTACGTTATCGAGGAGGTCTATCGATCCGGAGCTATCGAAATAAATAATGCCGAAGGTACTAACCTGAAGGTTGTTAATGGGCAACAAATAAAACATTATATCTCAGGTACGCCAATTAATGTTGAAAGTAATATTATCCAAACTTTGACACCGGAAGAACACATAAAAGAAACCTTTCGAAACACTCCAGAATCGTGAAAAAAGGGAGGTATGTGATATGGTAAGTAAACGGACTCCGAAAAATCCGCAAAAAATATTTTTTGTCAGTTTTGGAATATTTAAAAAATTAGGAAAATAAGACTTCCAGGAAAGTGACCCTAGTGGCACGATACACCAGGGCGCGCCTGGCAAGCGCGCCCCGGTGGGTTGTGCCCACCTCGATTACTTTTCGGACTCCATTTTCTTCCGTTCTGCTTGTTCCCCAAGATAAAAAATCTTTATATACCTCCCGAACCTGTTGACCTCCGTATCACGGAGAAATCTCCTGTTTTCTTTTCTCGTTGTTTTCTGTCAGATCCAATCCACCATGGCCGCTTCAAGCTCCTCCAAGGACAAGTTGTTCGACAACGTCATCAACCCATATCTGCAAGAGGTGATGCAGCACCCTCAAGCTATCCAGATGCGCGATGGGGTGCTGCACATATGCGATGTGCAAGGACCCAAGGGGACTGGATCCGTGGAGGCCAGAGTTGAAGCTATGGGGCAGTACATCTTCTGGTGCAAGGGGATGGTGGAACTTGGACCCAATGCTAATCACCTCATGATCGGCGACTACACCCATGATCTCAAGGTGGATGGCAAGTCCCTTAAGGACATCGTCTTCTCCCTCAACGAGCAAATCAACTTCCTCCATAGCCAGATCCATGACCTCCAAAGCCAAGTCTTTGAATATGAGGCAAGGTTTAAAGGTATGATTATGGCTACCAATTGCAGGATCCGGGAGACTCACTCCTCCTCTTATGATGGTGAGCCTCTTCCATGGAAACCGGAGGACAAGAAACTTTCTACTTCATCACCACCATCTCCTCCTTCACCACCAAAATAAAACTGATTATCAGGTATGGGCACTCCCCTTGGCTTTCGCCAAGCTTGGGGGAGGTGCCCCGGTATCGTATCATCTCCACTATCTTTTGCCTTTACTTTTCTTAGTTCGATCTTTGGTTATCTTTTGCTTTAGAAGAATAAAAGTTTAGCTCGATCCTTTCTTTTCAAGAGTTTGCTTAGTGATCAATCTTTGTAATCGTGTGAGAAATATATAATAAAGTTTAGTTTGATTTTTGCCTTCTTTACTTTCCTGTTTCAATAAAAAGAAAGGAAATAAATGAAAAATATCATAGGCTAATCTTATGGTAAGTGATGACATTACACAAGGAAAAGTATAAGTAGAAAATTTTATTATAGATTGACAAACATATCATTTGTTAATGATGCAACTCATGAAATAATTAATAAGGGAAGAGAACATTCACATACAAATACACTATCCTGGAAATCTTTACTGATTGTGAGCACCCATCAAAATATTATATGCCAAAATTGTTGACATTGGACAAGGAAGACAACATAATGATGTTTATTCGTATTCACATAGAATTTATATTGTCATAGATCCTTCAACATGTGGTGCTTGCCCCTATCTTTGCTAGCCAAAAACTCCGCACTAAGTAGAGATACTACTTGTGCATCCAAAACCCTTAAACCCAAATCTTGTTTGAGAGTCCACCATACCTACCTATGGATTGAGTAAGATCCTTCAAGTAAGTTGTCATTGGTGCAAAAAGGGCAATAAAAATTGCTTCTAAAAGTGTAAGATCATTTAGTGTAAGGGGAAATTGAGCATTGTACGAACTTGTGATGGCGAAGAATAAAAGCGACAGACTGCATAATAAAGGTTGCCATCACAAGGGGCAATATAACACGACATTCTCTTGCACCAAGGGGTTGAGCATACAACCAAAAAGCGCATGGCAACCTCTGCTCCCCTCTGCGAAGGGCCTGTCTTTTACTTTCATGTATTTACTTTCATGCAAGAGTCAAAGTTCTTCTCTCTTTTCCTTTTTATTCTCTCCTTTGGCAAGCATCATGTGGTGAGGAAAGATCTAGGCACATATATCCTGTTGAATATGGGTAGCATGAGTTATTATTGTTGACATCACCCTTGAGGTGAATGCGTTGGGAGGCGAAACTATAAGCCCCTATCTTTCTATGTGTCCGGTTGAAACGTTTTGCTCATGTGTATGCGGTGAGTGTTAGCAATCATAGAAGACTAAAAGATAATTGAGTACGTGGACTTGCCTAAAGGCTCCGATACGTGACCCTTCCTGGGAAGATGATGAATTGTAGTTGCAAAGTTGACTAAGAACATAGTTTGTTGGTTTCCAATAGAGTTTATGCTTTATACTTCAATGGTGTGATGAATTGTCACTTGTTCATGAGAAGTCTATGATAAAAGTTTTATGTTAAAGTTTGTTGCTGTTATAATAAGTTACATGATGCTGCTATGTCCGTATTTTTGTTTTTATCGACACCTCTCTCTCTAAGCTTGGGGGAGTTGATACGTCCATTTTGCATCATGTTTTCCTACTGTTATTTATGTTGTTTTATTGAATAATCATGCTTTTTTGGAGTAATTCTAATGTATTTTCTCTCATAATATGCAAGATATACAAGGGGGGGGGGAATTCTGGCAGCTGGAAATCTGGACTTGAATAGTCTACGCCAGGCTACCTATTCTGCACAACTCCAGATGAGCTGAAACTTTACGAGGAAATTTTATGGAATATTTGAGAAATATTGGAGCAAATAATTACCAGAGGGGGCCCACTAGGTGGGCACAACCCACCTGGGCGCACCACGGAGCCCAGGCGCGCCCTGGTGGGTTGAGCTCACCCAGGCCCACCTCCGGTGCCCTTCTTATGGTATATAAGTCATTTTGACCTAGAAAACAATAATAAGAGGACTTTCAGGATGAAGCACCGTCGTCTCGAGGCGGAACTTGGGCAGGAGCACTTTTGGCCTCCGGCGGAGTGATTCCGCTGGGGGAACTTCCCTCCTGGAGGGGGAATTCATCGTCATCATCATCACCAACAACTCTCCCGTCTTTGGGAGGGATATCTTCATCAACATCTTCAACATCACCAACTCCTCTCAAACCCCAGTTCATCTCTTGTGTTCAATCTTTGTACCAGAACTATAGATTGGTGCTTGTGGGTGACTAGTAGTGTTGATTACATCTTGTAGTTGATTACTATATGGTTTATTTGGTGAAAGATTATATGTTAAGATCCATTATGCTATTTAATACCCCTCTGATCTTGAGCATGATTATCATTTGTGAGTAGTTACTTTTGTTCTTGAGGTCACAGGAGAAATCATGTTGCAAGTAATCATGTGAACTTGATATGTGTTCAATATTTTCATGATATGTTGATAACCCACAAGTATAGGGGATCAATTGTAGCCTCTTTCGATAAGTAAGAGTGTCAAACCCAACAATGAGCTAAAGGTAGAACAAATATTCCCTCAAATTCTATCGACCACCGATACAAATCTACGCACACTTGACGTTCACTTTATCAAGAACAAGTATGAAAGTAGAAGTACTTTGTAGGTGTTGTTGGGTAGAATTGCAAGATAATAAAGAGCACGTAAATAAAAAGTAGGGGCTGTTTAGATAAAGAAGCAATAAAGTTAGTATAGCGAGTGTGGAAAAGTGGTGGTAGGAGTTGTGAAAATTGTCCCTAAGCAATTGACTACTTTACTAGACCGATAGCAAGTTTTATGTGGGAGAGGCATAAGCTAACATACATTCTCTTCTTGGATCATATGCACTTATGATTGGAACTCTAGCAAGCATCCATAACTACTAAAGATCATTAAGGTAAAACCCAACCATAACATTAAAGTATCAAGTCCTCTTTATTCCCATACGCCATGACCCACTTATCTGTGTTTGTGTTTCAGTCACTCACGCAACACAGACAATAAGCAAACCATGAACATATTGCAAACCCTACAGCGGGGATCCCTCACGCTTGCACGACACGGAGAGCACCATCAGACAGCAACATAACCACAAGCAAATTAGGCCAATCATAGCAATTCACCAATTACCGATAGGGCAACGAAAATCTACTTAGACATCATAGCACTAGCAGAAAAAGGGTCAAACGTGAAGCACATTAGTGTCGGTTTGTATTTGAGCCGGCACAAATGTATACATTAGTGCCGGTTCCAACGGCTAGCCGGGCCACTCTCATTAGTACCGGTTCGTGGCTAACCTTTTGCACCGGTTTGTGCCACGAACCGGTACTAATGAGAGTGGTGGAAAGATGTTGTCAGTCTGGGCCCCCTCCAGCACCTTTAGTACCGGTTCTTGGCACGAACCGGTACTAAAGGCCCTCCTACATAAACCCTTCGTCCACCCAAGCTCGCTCTGTTCTTCCCCTCTTCCTCTCGAGCTCATCACACATTTTGCCCAAAATTTGTCAAGATTTGAAGGCCCCCATCCATTCAAATGATCACAAAGGTTAGCAACTTTGTCCTTTCATCTCTCATTGCTAGATTAGCTCTTGCAATGCTTTATATAGTTATTAATTTGTGAGTTTAGTAATTTGGGAGGAAATATATATATATATATATGTGCTAGTATTTGATTTATATGCAATTTGAGGTTAAAATAACACTTAGTTTGCATATGTAGGTGTGGTTTACTTAGTGCCTTCTAAATCTCCGTCGTAACCACCGTCGATCGCCCGCACCGTCCCGTCGCCGGCACCACCTTGTGGTGAGCCTCTTGTTCATGAAATTTTGTATAAAAAATTGATGTTTGTGTGATTTGGATATATAGTTACTCGTATAATAATTATCTTACCCGTACGTTATTTGTTATACATAGTGCCATGGTTTTGATATCTGTCCCCGTCGGCCCTCGTCCTTGTTATGATTCGGATGTGGTATATTTTCTTTTAAAACTATTTGTTGCATTTCGTGTTTATGACAAATTATGCCCATCAAGTTGACATAGATATTTTTATCTAGGAGGTATGTGAACCGGAAATTCCAACCGACCCTATTGTCGAGAGGTTAAATTTAGTTGAAAGAGAAAACGAGTACTTGAAAGAAAAATTGAAAAGAATTGAGGGGGAGAAGATGGAATTGGAGTTGCATGTTGCCGATGTCGTCGATGATCACAAGATCAAGAAGGAGAAAATGCGCTTGAAGATTAGAAAGATTAGAAAATATGCCATCGATAGTGAGGCTTGGTATCATTATGCTGTTGGATCAATTGTTACCTTAGTTGCGATCTTGATCGCATTTGTTGTTGCATTTAAATGCTTTAGCTAGAGAGTTATTTGTTTGTTGCATTTAAGTGTTGTATGAACTTTATGTATGAACTTGTATTAATTTGGTCTATTCAGTGTTGTGTAATGAAGATGAGCCGGCAATGGATGTACGATGACCGATGCTCTCCCCAGTTCGTTGAGGGCGTGCATACTTTTCTGCTTGCGGCTTAGGCAAACAAGCGGGCGGATGGTTTTATGCCTTGTCCATGTGCTGGCTGTAAGAATGGTCGCAATTACTCTATGTCAAGAACCATTCACGTCCACCTGTTTGAGTCCGGTTTCATGCCCCACTATAATGTTTGGACCAAGCACGGAGAAAGAGGGGTTATGATGGAAGACAATGAAGAAGAAGAGGACGACGACAGCTATCCTGGCCATGGGTTCCCTGAATACGATGATACAACAATGGGGGAAGAAGCTGAGCCGGTAATGCGGGAAGATGCTGAGCCGGCAATGCGGGAAGAAGCTGAAGAAGAGGCATCAGATGAGCCCGTTGATGATCTAGGTCGGGCCATTGCCGATGCAAAGAGAAACTGCGCAAGTGATTTGGAGAAGAAGAAGTTGCAGCACATGTTAGAGGATCACAAAAAATTGTTGTACCCGAATTGCGTAGGTGACAAGAAAAAGCTGGGCACACACTGGAATTGCTGCAATGGAAGGCAGAGAATGGTGTATCTGACAAGGGATTTGGAAAGTTGCTGGTAATGATAAAGGATATGCTTCCAAAGGACAACGAATTGCCCGAGGGTACGTACGAAGCAAAGAAGGCTGTCTGCCCTCTAGGGTTAGAGGTGCAGAAGATACATGCATGCCCTAATGATTGCATCCTCTACCGCGGTGAGTACGAGGATTTGAACACTTGCCCGGTATGTGGTGCATTGCGCTATAAGATCAGCCGCGATGAGCATGGTGATGTCGAGGGCGAGCGCCCCAGGAAGAAGATTCCTGCCAAGGTGATGTGGTATTCTCCTATAATACCACGGTTGAAACGTTTGTTCCAAAACAAAGAGCATGCCAAGGCGATGCGATGGCACAGAGAAGACCGTAAGAAAGACGAAAAGTTGAGAGTACCCGCTGACGGGTCGCAGTGGAGAAAAATCGAAAGAAAGTACGGGAAGGAGTTTGCAGATGACGCAAGGAGCGTATGGTTTGGTCTAAGCGCAGATGGCATTAATCCTTTTGGGGAGCAGAGCAGCAACCATAGCACCTGGCCTGTGACTCTATGTTTGTATAACCTTCCTCCTTGGTTGTGCATGAAGCGGAAGTTCATTATGATGCCAGTGCTCATCCAAGGCCCTAAAAAACCCGGCAACGACATTGATGTGTACCTAAGGCCATTAGTTGAAGAACTCTTACAACTATGGAATGGAACAGGTGTACGTGCATGGGATGAGCACAAACATGAAGAATTTGACCTAAAGGCATTGCTGTTCGTGACCATCAATGATTGGCCTGCTCTCAGTAACCTTTCAGGACAGACAAACAAGGGATACCACGGATGCGCGCACTGTTTGGATGATACCGACAATATATATTTGAAAAGTTGTAAGAAGAATGTGTACCTGGGACATCGTCGATTTCTTCTGAGCAGGCATCCCATAAGAAAGAAAGGCAAGCATTTCAAAGGTGAGGCGGATCACCGGACGAAGCCTCGCCACCATACTGGTGCTGATGTACATGATATGGACAAGGATTTGAAGGTGATATTTGGAAAGGGTCCTGGCGGACAACCTGTTCCAAAGGATGCTGACGGACGCGCACCCATGTGGAAGAAGAAATCTATATTTTGGGACCTACCATATTGGAAAGACCTAGAGGTCCGCTCCGCAATCGACGTGATGCACGTGACGAAGAATCTTTGCGTGACCCTGCTTGGCTTCTTGGGCGTGTATGGGAAGACAAAAGATACACCTGAGGCACGGGAGGACCAGCAACGTATGCACGGAGAAGACGACATACATCAGGGTCATGCAAGCTACGCTCTTACCAAAGAAGAGAAGGAAATCTTCTTTGAATGCCTGCTCAGTATTAAGGTACCGTCTGGCTTCTCGTCGAATATAAAGGGAATAATAAACATGGCAGAGAAAAAGTTTCAGAACCTAAAGTCTCATGACTGCCACGTGATTATGACGCAACTGCTTCCGGTTGCATTGAGGGGGCTTCTACCGGAAAACGTTCGATTAGCCATTGTGAAGCTATGTGCATTTCTCAATGCAATCTCTCAGAAGGTAATCGATCCAGAAATCATACCAAGGTTACAGAATGATTTGGTGCAATGTCTTGTCAGTTTCGAGTTGGTATTCCCACCATCGTTCTTCAACATCATGACACACGTCCTAGTTCACCTGTGCGAAGAGATTAACGTTTTGGGTCCTGTATTTCTACACAATATGTTCCCCTTTGAGAGGTTCATGGGAGTCTTAAAGAAATATGTTCATAACCGTGCTAGGCCAGAAGGAAGCATCTCCAAGGGCCATCAAAATGAGGAGGTCATTGAGTTTTGTATTGACTTTATTCCTGACCTTAAGCCGATTGGTGTTCCTGAATCGCGGCATAAGGGCAGACTGGATGGAAAAGGCACGCTAAGAGGGGAACAAATAATATGTATGGACGGACATTCTCTCACTGAAGCACACTACACAGTTCTACAGAATTCCGCCTTGGTGGCTCTGTATATGGATGAACACAAGAATTTGCTACGCTCCAAACACCCGGAGCGGTCTGATGACTGGATTACACGTGAACAAACCAGGAGTTTCGCCAGCTGGTTGCAGACACGTACCATGCATGACACCTCTATTGAAGATGACCTGTACTTGTTGTCCCAGTTACCATCTTCGAATATAATGACTTTCAAAGGGTACGAGATAAATGGTAATACATTTTACACGATCGCCCAAGATAAGAAGAGCACCAACCAAAATAGTGGCGTCCGCTTTGATGCAGAAACCAAGACGGGAAAGGAAACATACTATGGTTATATACAGGACATATGGGAACTTGACTATCGACGTGGTTTAAAGGTCCCTTTGTTTCGGTGCAAATGGGTCAATATGACACAAGGCGGGGTAACGGAAGACCCGCAGTACGGAATGACAACAGTGGATCTCAACAATCTTGCGTATGCAGATGAACCATTCGTCCTAGCCAATGATGTGGCACAGGTTTTCTATGTGAAGGACATGTCTACCAAGCCAAGAAAAAGAAAAGATAAGGAAGCGAATGCATCGTACGATGAGCCAAAGCGGCACATAGTTCTTTCTGGGAAGAGAAACATCATGGGAGTGGATGACAAGACAGACAAGTCAGAAGATTATGAAAAGTTTGATGAAATTGCTCCATTCACAGTGAATATTGACCCGAGCATCCCGTTAAATGATGAAGATTTTCCATGGTTACGGCGCAAAGGGACACATGCGAAGAAAAAGTTTCACACCCAAAGATCTGGGATGTGATCGGCTTCACTAGCTATCATCACTTTCTTCTGTGTTTCGCACCGAGAGGGGAATCTCTGTAATAGTTAAGGTAGTTATGTGTTTTGGCATTTGAAACGCAAAGAAATTTTATGTGCAAACAAATTCACACTAATTTCAAATAATTCAAAATTTAAACTATTCAAATTTGAAAACTACGGGCACTAACAGAAAAATAGCAGAAAAGAAAGAAAAACTATAGCTGAAAAGAAAAAAACTATAAAAAAAACTACTCAAAAATAAATAGAAGAAAATAAATATAGCAGAAAAGAAAAAACTACTCAGAAATTAATAGAAGAAAAAATAAAGAAGAAAAGAAAAAAAATTATATTTGCTATTTTCAATCGTTTACAAAATGACTGTGAAATTGAAAATCACTACAAAATGAACTCTGAAAATGTTGAATTTTGGCAAACTAGATGAAAAACTACTCACAAATAAATAGAAGAAAATAAATATAACAGAAAAGAAAAAACTATACAAAAAACTACGCAAAAATAAATAGAAGAAAATAAAGCAAAAAAGAAAAAAACTATAAAAAAAAATTGGGGCGCTACCCTGTGGGCCTGATAGGCCACAGGTGTGTAATTACAGGCCTTAAAGGCCCATCAGACTCACAGGGCAGCGCGCAGAGTTTAGGCCCACAAGCCTGCTAGCTATATAGAGGAGTTCGAAGTGGTAGCCATGGCTGGGTTTATAAACCAGTGCGGCTGCCCTTCGCCCGGCGAGGTGGGACTAAACTTTGGGGTGGTAGCGTGACCCCTTTAGTACCGGGTGGTGGCACAAACCGGTACTAAAGGGGGGGGGGCTTTAGTACCGGTTTGTGCCACCACCCGGTACTAAAGGGGGTCGCTTCCCGTCGCTTGGCCTGGCCAAAACAGGCCTTTAGTACCGGTTGGTGGCTCCAACCAGTA
>NC_041381.1:534436255-534441891 GCF_002162155.2 Triticum dicoccoides | reverse complement strand
TCCAACCAGTACTAAAGGTGCCTTCTATATATACAACAGCTACGAAAATTTTAGTTTCCCTCTCTGTTTGTTCCTCTGTTTCCGTCTCCGTCGCCGTCGCCGCCGCCCTCGATCGTCTCTATCGCCGCTCATCTCCGTCGCCGCCCCCGTCCCCGTCGCCGCCCCCGTCCCCGTCGCCGCCCCGGGCCCGTCCCCGTCGTGCCGTCCCCGCTGTCGCCGCCCCGGCCGTCGCCTTCGCCCGCTGTGAGCTCTCCCCCTCTAACCCCTCTCCCTCGCCCCCGGCGGCCACCATGGGCGCCGCCCCTCCCCGAGCCCATAAACACACACACACACAAGCATGCATGAACACACACACACACGTACATATGTATTTTGTATGTTTAATTAGTTTAGATTATTTAGTGTTTAATTAGTATATACGTATTTTGTATGTTTAATTAGTTTAGATTATATAGATTATTATTTTTTCACTATTATATATGTATGAATGCATGTTAGATGGATATAATTAGTGTCTAATTAGTATGGATATAATGTTGTTTTTCAGTTTTTTAATGGATGTATAGAAGTTGTGTTTTCTGTTTTTAGTGTTAGATGCTTAATTTGTATGAAATAGTATATAGATTTTTGAAATAGTAGAAATGTTAGAAATTTTAGTTATCAAAATCCAATCATTAAAAAAATATTACTTTTTGCGGGCATATAGCTAGTATTTGTTCTCGACGATGCCCGGCCCGCATCCTCGCCGTCGACCCGTCCACGACGACGTCCAGTCGACCCATGTCCGGGACTGGGCTCCGCCGGGCTGGCACTGGGAGGTGCTGCCTGGAGGGGCGCGCCGCTTGATGAGGAACCCGGTCCCGGGTCCCGTCGTCGACCCTGATCTCGTTTAGTGGCGTTCGCGTGGGCCAGTTTCGGTGCGGAGGGACCCGGCCCCGCCGGAGATGGTACGTCGCCGTGTCAGGGAGGAGCACGAGCACGTCCATCGCTATATGGTTGCATTAGACGGCGGCAGGTTCTCCAATACCTGGCAGTATCTTCGGGGATCTCACTTCAGCTATGATCCTGTGAGGGTTCCTTCTCTTTGGGTGTCCACCGCCCGCGCCGCAGGAACCGCGAGTGTCCTAGATTCTTTTGTAGTATTCGATCTTTAATTAGCTAGCCAGTGATGTACTATTCAATATTATATATTATTCGAGACGATGTATTCGAGATTATATGTATTATTCTAGACGAAGTATTCGAGATTATATCTATTATTCAAGACGATGTAATTTGAATACTAAATTGTTTTATATTTCTTTTGAATTAGTTAAATAAAAGCTATGGCAGACAATACCGACAGAGAGGGAGAACAGACCATGTTCGATATGATACGCGGGCCAGATGATGATCAGAATGAAGAAGATTATGACGGCTCCGAATTTCTAAACAACACCGGAGAGGGTGGTATGATATTCGATCGCGACGACCGAATTGATGAAGTCATGAACTATGATTATGACGATGACGAAGAACATGTTGATCCTGAAACAACAAAGACCGGCGAGGTATATATATTTATATAAGCAGGTATCTGGTGATCATCACGTGTTTTAAATGACTTGAAGATATATTAACGAATCGATCTTTGTTCTTTCAGCCATCCGGATCGAGCAAATCTTCAGGCAAAAGGACGAAATGAGGCCCGAACAAAAAGTTGAAGGAGGGCGTAAAGTACAATATCGAGGCAGTCAGACCTAATGGCGAACCATTAGCGCCTAAGAAGATTGCAGACAAGTTCATTCGTCAGTGCGGAGTTCTTGTGAAGGACCAACTCCCGATCTCCCTTCAAGAATGGAGAGAGCCAGCAAAAGACAAAAGACAAAAAGGCAAAGAGGACGCTGCTCCATGTCCAGATGTTACTTTTTTCGACAAGAATCAAAAAGATCTGCTTTGGGATACTCTCATGGAACATTTCACCCTACCAGATCATTTCACAGAAGTAGATGTGCAGAAAGTCAAGGACGCTGTTCTTAGGAAGATGGCGGTTGCATTCAAGAACCACAAGAATCGTGAATGGGACAAGTACGTCAAGGGAGGAAGGAAGACTCCAGTATTCGAGGGAACACTAGAGAACCAACGTGCTCATTGGGACGATTTCGTGAAATTCAAGGATTCGGAATTAGCTAAGGAACAGTCGAGAATAAACAAGAAGAATGCCGAAAAAAGGATAAGTTCCATAAGCTGGGGCCAGGTGGCTATGCGGTGGCAATGCCTAAGTGGGATAAGTCTGAGAAAGAGATGGAGGATGCAGGTGCCACTCTGGTTACTAAGAGCTGGCCCCCCAGGGTCAGGACTTGGTTTTATGCGCATGGGGGGGGGACTTGGACCCGAAGACAGGCAATGTTTCGACGAGGGCAAGTTTGAAGGGAGCCAACGATGCGATACTTGTTGCAATAGAAGAGGCACGATCGGGGGTGTTCCAGCCCAATAGAGAGAACGACGAGCTTACGCATGCCCTGGGAAATCCTGAACACCCGGGAAGAACACGAGGCAAGGGCGCTATTCCATGGTATGAGGGGTTTTTAGACTGGAACAACGACTACAGAACCTGTGCGAGAAAGAAGATTGCGGAGGAGAAGAAGAGGAAGATGGAGGAGGAGCAGAGGAAGCGGGACTATGAACGCCTTCAAGGATTAGAAGCAAGTCGAGCGGAATTGGTAGTCAAATTCCAGCGGCAGCAGGAGCAGATCGACTCACTTACCCAGCAAAGGGGGTCTCAGCAGCTGCAGCAGCTAGTGAATGATCCAGCATTGGATAGCACCGCCCCATCCATGCCGAGAAGCAGCGTGGGTTCCACCCCGGACGACGCAATGCTGGGTAGATACCCTGTGGATGACATCACGGAGAACACTGGCTGCGAGCTACACGTCAAAATGAAGAACATATCCATGAAGGTGGCGGACGCCGTTGCTTTTACAAATCCCCCCGAGGCAACCTTCCATTGCAACCCGATTCCAGCGGGCTATGCTCGTGTCTTGGTTGATGAGGTGGTGGACCCATATTCGGAGCTAGAGCTTGACTATCCTGGAGGTGACGACGAGCGCTTTCTCGGAGACGCCAAACATCGTATCATCCTATGGAAAAAGGATTGCATCATCTTTCGAAGGCCACCGACACCGCGTCAGCCGACTCCTCGTCGAAGTCCGCCACCGAGTGAGCAGTCTCCCGCTCCTGCAAGTCCACCAAGTCCGGCAAAGTGTCAGGCCACTCCTCCTCTAAGTCCGGCAAAGTGTCAGGCCACTCCTCCTCCTCCAAGTCCGCCACAGCGTCAGACGTCCACTCCTCCTCCAAGTCCGGCACAACCTCAGGCCACTCCTCCTCCAAGTCTGGCACAGCTTCAGGCGGCCACTCCTCCTCGTCCAACTCAGCCCCGTCAGCCGTCTCCGCCGCCTCAGCAATCACAGAAGAGACACCCCGCAGCTATGGTGCGTAGCGCTACGAGTCGAGGTAGTACAGGAAGTACAGGCGGAGGCAAGCGATATAAATATGGTCCAAGCCTCACGCCTCTTCCGCAGAGGGCTTATGCTAGGTCTGAGGAGGAAATCGCAGCCATATCAAAGTCCAAGGTGGAAGCCCATTTTGCACCGAAACCGCCACCGCCGCCAAGGGAGAAAGTGCCTGAGGAAATGATTGACCACTTCATTCGTATGGCTCAACCACCAGCTCCCAAGCCTGTTGACACAGACTATGAGCGCCACATTAGGAAGTTAAATCGAGCATGTCTATGTAAGGAGGCGAGCTCGGGATCGAGCAAACAAGAAGCAACTGTCAAAAAATGCGGGAAAACCATTCCCCAGCTGGGAGAACAGGCGGCGCAATCGATCCCCTCGCTTGTTGTGCCAACAACACGTGACAGTACGCGCGCCCAATATTATTGTGGGCAAATAGTTTACGTTCCTGAGGTGGGCAATGTGGTAATAACGGAGGAGCATATAATGCAGGCTGAAGTTCTCAAAATCACTGTTGGATAACTCCTCGAGATCGAGCCCATGCCTGTGCTTAGAGAGGATGAAATAAAACGGAAATATGTCCAGGGCCAACCTTTGGTCGAGCCAGACAAGGTCAAGAACCTCCCAACGAGAATGTATGAATTGCATGAATGGTACATGAACATTACCAAGATTTCCGATCGATTGTCCCTCATGGTGAATGTCAAGAAGGAGCATTACTACCATGAGAAAGTTGTGTCCGTTGACTATTCTGAACTGTTTCAGTTATACAATCAAGACGCACTCGACAAATCTATCGTCAGTTGCTATTGTTTGTAAGTGATTTCTTTCTGTAATTTAAGTCTCAAGCTAGCTGTAGTGATCCTTTTGATCAATCATTACCTGTAATTATCCTCACTATATTCTTTTCTGTGGTATTATATGCAGGATGAGGATTTATGAAATGAGAAAAGGTGGACGCTATGGCATTGGGTTCATTGACCCAAACACCGTTAATGAATACACATGGAAAATAGATGCACGTCATGCAAAGGCCGTAGAGGACAGCATGCTAGAGTTCTTGAAGCGTCTCAAATACAATGAAGATATACTACTTCCTTACAACTTCCAGTGAGTCACACTGTCTTGTACTACAAATTCTCTGTTTTTGCCTACTAGCTAGCTACATGTTTTTGCTTACATATGCCCGCTTAATTAAGACATGCAAACGTGTGTGCATGCAGATTTCACTGGGTCTTGTGTATCATTAAAGTTGACACCGGAACAGTTGAAATACTGGACTCCCTACTCAAAGAAAAAACTGACTATAACATCTTGTTTGGGATAGTCAACAGGTAATTTCAATCATTATTAACTATATATCTCGGCCTATTTAGTTCGTCATTTCATGGTATGAACTCTTTAATAACCCCTTTATTCATTTTCTTTGTCAGCGGGCAGGGCTTGGGCAAGGTTCATTAGCGTCACGGAAGGCGAATCGAAAAAAAGCTTCAATGGGGAAGACCCAAGGTAAGTAATTAAGTAGTACTAGCTAGCTAGCTAGCTGCCATCTCTTTAATTATCATGCTTGATTAATTATTATCTGATCAAATTCCATTCTCGTAAAGGCCCTGAAGCAGGCGCAGGGGACTGATCTGTGTGCATTCTGCGTTTGCGAGAACATTCGCATGATGGCGTCCGAAAGGAGCAGATCTCAAAGACAGGAATGGGTACGCTTGTCAAAACACTATTCACAATTTTTACACCATTATCGGTATCTAGTCACACAACTAATACACATGCATATTGATCTCCTTCTTAACAGTTCGGAGAGGTGCGGGCGAAGCTCCTAGAAAAGGAGCGCGTAGAAGCACTTCAAGAGGAAATAGCGGGATTTTTGCTCGACCAGGTCATAAATCCGAAGGGAGAATACTATTACCCGCTACCGCCCTCATGAAAACCACTTCCAATTGTCATCGTGCTCCGAAGGCACCAATTAGGCTAATGCCACTGGCTCCGAAGGCAACATGCATATGTAGGAGAAATTGTATATAGCTATACATGTGTGTATGTGTGAATTAATTAATATGATGGTTTGTGAGACATTGATGATATATATATGCATGATTGGTTCTACTAGAAATTATATATATATATATATAT
>NC_041381.1:534373312-534435819 GCF_002162155.2 Triticum dicoccoides | reverse complement strand
TAACGTGTACAATGTGTAGTATCGTAAAATACCAGCAAACGAAAAAGAATTAAAATGGAAACACAAAATTAAATGAAAAAGAAATCATAAAACTAAAAAAAACCAAACCTTATAGTACCGGTTGGTCTTACCAACCGGTACTAAAGGGCTCCAGGCCCCTGGAGCTGGCTCGTGCCACGTGGTTTCCCTTTAGCACCGGTTCATGCTGAACCGGTGCTAAAGGGGGGCGGGCCTTTAGTGCCCACACTTTAGTGCCGGTTATGGAACCGACACTAAAGGGCCTTACGAACCGGTGCTATTGCCCGGTTCTGCACTAGTGTAGGATGGCAACACATCATTGGATAATAATATGAAGCATAAAGTACCATGTTCAAGTAGAGGGTATAGCGGGTTGCAGGAGAGTGGACCACTGAATATAGAGGGGGAAGGTGATGGAGATGTTGGTGAAGATAACGGAGGTGTTGGTGTATATCGCGGTGATGATGATGGCCCCTGGCAGCGTTCCGGCGCCACCAGAATGAGGGGGAGAGAGCCCCCCTTCGTCTTCTTCTTCCTTAACCTTCTCCCTAGATGGGAGAAGGGTTTCCCCTCTGGTCCATGGTCTTCATGGCGTGGGAGGGGCGAGAGCCCCTCCGAGATTGGATCTGTCTCTTTGTCTCTCTCTGTTTCTGCGTTCCCAGATTCCGTCCTTTCACCGTTTCTTAAATTCCCGGAGATCCGTAACTCCGATTGGATTGAAACCTTTGCCACGATTTTTCCCCGGAAATTAGCTTTCTTCCGGAGAAAGAAGAGCATCAAATGCCTTATGGGGTGCCCACGAGGGTCAGGGGCGCCCCCTGCCTCGTGGCCCCCTCGGGCACCGTCTCGCGTTGATTCTTCTTCCCAAAAATCATAAATATTCCAAAAAATTCTCCGTCCGTTTTTATCCCGTTTGGACTCCGTTTGATATGGGGTTTCTGCGAAACATAGAACATGCAACAAACAGGTACTGGCACTGGGCACTGGATCAATATGTAGTCCCAAAAATAGTATAAAAAGTTGCCAAAAGTATATGAAAGTTGTAGAATATTGGCATGGAACAATAAAAAATTATAGATACGGCGGAGACGTATCAGCATCCCCAAGCTTAATTCCTGCTCGTCCTCGAGTAGGTAAATGATAAAAAAGATAATTTTTGATGTGGAATGCTACCTAGCATAATCTTGATCATATATCTAATCATGGCATGAATATTAAGACACGAGTGATTCAAGGCAATAGTCTATCATTTGACATAAAAACAATAATAATTCAAGCATCCCAACAAGCAATCATGTCTTTCAAAATATCAATGCTAAAGAATGCTATCCCTACAAAATCATATAGTCTTGTATGCTCCCTTTTCTTAACACAAGGTACCCCTCATGCTCATCTCGGTGTCAGCCAAGCAATTGGTTCATACTTTTTAACGCACTTCAGCTTTTTCAACCCTCACGCAATACATGAGCGCAAGCCATGGATATAGCACTATAGGTGGAATAGAGTATGATAGTGGAGGTTGTGTGGAGAAGACAAAAAAGGAGAAAGTCTCACATCGACGCGGCTGACGAGCTATGGAGATGCCCATCAATTGATGTCAATGCGAGGAGTAGGGATTGCCATGCAACGGATGCACTAGATCTATAAGTGTATGAAAGCTCAAACTGAAACTAAGTGGGTGTGCATCCAACTTGCTTGCTCATGAAGACCTCTGGCATTTGAGGGAGCCCATCATCGGAATATACAAGCCAAGTTCTATAATGAAAAATTCCCACTAGTATATGAAAGTGAAAGCATAGGAGACTCTCTATATGAAGAACATAGTGCTACTCTAAAGCACAAGTGTGGTAAAAGGATAGTAACATTGCCCCTTCTCTCTTTTTCTCTCATTTTTTTCTTTTTTTTCCTTTTTTTCTTTTTTTCTTTTTTTGTAGGCTTCTTTGGCCTCTATCTCTTTTTTTGGGGGGCTTCTTTGGCCACTTTTATTTTTCATAAAGTCCGGAGACTCATCGCGACTTGTGGGGGAATCATAGTCTCCATCATCCTTTCCTCACTGGGCAATGCTCTAATAATGATGATGATCACACTTCTATTTACTTACAACTCAATATTACAACTCGATATCTAGAACAAAGATATGACTCTATATGGATGCCTCCGGTGGTGTACCGGGGTGTGCAATGATCTAGCATAGTAATGACATCAAAAAATGGACAACCATGAAAACATCATGCTAGTTATCTTACGATCATGCAAAGCAATATGACAATGAATGCTCAAGTCATGTATATGATGATGATGAAAGTTGCATGGCAATATATCTCGGAATGGCTATGGAAATGCCATAATAGGTAGGTGTGGTGGCTGTTTTGAGGAAGATATAAGGAGGCTTATGTGTGATAGAGCATATCGTATCATGGGGTTTGGATGCACCGGCGAAGATTGCACCAACTCTCGAGGTGAGAAAGGGCAATGCACGATACCGAAGAGGCTAGCAATGATGGAAGGGTAAGAGTGCGTATAATCCATGGACTCACATTAGTCATAAAGAACTCATATACTTATTGCAAAAGTTTATTAGCCCTCGAAGAAAAGTACTACTACGCATGCTCCTAGGGGGGACGTTGGTAGGAGTTAACCATCGTGCGCCCCCGACCTTCACGCAAAGATAAACAATCAAAATACAATGCGCGCCAATTTGGTTACATAGTTAGGAGACCATACGTGCATGCTTCGGGAATCACAAACCTTAACACCAATATCCTTACTAAACACAACCATTTACTAGTACCTCCCACATATTATCATCTCTATATCGCAAAACTATTGCAAGGAATCAAACATATCATATTCAGTGATCTACAAGTTTTATGTAGGATTTTATGACTAACCATGTGAATGACCAATTCTTGCCATCTCTCTAAATAGATATAAGTGAAGCAAGAGAGTTTAATTCTTTCTACAAAAGATATGCCCATGCTCTAACAAATATAATTGAAGCAAAAGAGCATTCTGCAAATGGCGGTTTTCTATGTGAAGAGAAACAGGCAACCCAAACTTCAAATGATATAAGTGAAGCACATGAAGCATTCCATAAAGCCATACTCAAAAGATTTAATTGAAGTGCAAAGAGCATTCTATAAATCAACCATGGACTATCTCATACCAGCATGGTGCATAAAAGAAAACTGAAAACTAAATGCAAAAGATGCTCCAAGATTTGCACATATCGCATGAACGAAACGAATCCGAAAACATACCGATACTTGTTGAAGAAAGAGGGGATGCCTTCCGGGGCATCCCTAAGCTTAGATGCTTGAGTCTCCTTGAATATTTACTTGGGGTGCCTTGGGCATCCCCAAGCTTGAGATCTTGCCTCTCCTCCTTTTCCTCATATCGAGACCTTCTCGTAGTAGTAGAAAATAGGGCATACGTCTGGGCCAGGTCAGCCCATTAGTCCCGGTTCAGTCATGAACCGAGACGCATGGGCCCATTGGTTCTGGTTCGTGAGGCCAGGGGGGCTGCCGGGCCTCGTGGGGGCATTGGTCCCGGTTCGTCTGGACCCTTTGGTCCCGGTTGGTGGGACGAACCGGGTCCAATGGGCCTCGCTCCTGGCCCACCACCATTGGAACCGGTTGATGGCTTGAACCGGGACCAAAGGCTGCCCTTTAGTCCTAGTTCAAGCCACGAACCGGGACCAATGAGTTGCCTATATGCACCCCTCGCCCGCGAGCAGAGCACTCCACTGCTTTGTTTTTCTGGCCGGCCGTTGGAGAGCTTTGTGGTGCTCTAGCTCACCTCCTATGCACACGAGGTGTTCGATGGAATGCCCGAGCCACACTACCTAAGCTTTCTCCTCTCTAAGCTCCATTTTCCTCAATATTTGTCTAGGTCTAGCAGTCTGTACGTCCTGTCCCCGTCTTCACCGCCGTCGATCGCCCATGCCGATCTCGTCGCCGGCACCACCGTGGTGAGCCTCTTGTTCTTATCTTCTTTCTGAAAGGAAAAAAATATTACTTGTATGTTTATATAGATACTTGTATAATTTTCTTACTTTTATTATTGCTTCTTATTATTTAGTGAGATGGTTTTGGTATCCGCCCCCATCAGCCCTCGTCCTGTCTATGATTTGGATGTGGTATATTATATCTTTATAACTATTTGGTTCATTTATTGTTTATGACAATTATGTCGACCAGCATGATATAGATTTTATTTATCTAGGAGGTATGTGAACCGGAAATTCCAATCGATCCTATTGTCGAGAGGTTAAATTTAGTTGAAGAAGAAAACAATTTCTTCAAGGAAAAAATAAAAAAATTGAGGAGGAGAAGATGATCTTGGAGTTGCATGTTGCCGATGTCGTCGATGATCACAAGATCAAGATGGATGCAATGCGCTTGAAGATTAGAAAGATTAGAAAATATGCCATTCATATGGAGGCTTGGTATCATTATGCTGTTGGATCAATTGTTACCTTGGTTACAATTATGATCGCATTTGTTTTCCCATTGAAATGTTTTACATAGTTTCAATGTATGGTTTAATTAATTAGATGCTCTGGAGAGCTATATGTTGTTCAACGAGAACTATGTATGTGCTTTGGTTTTAATGCGATGATGAACTTCTATTTATTTGGTCACTTAATTATCTATTCATGATGTTCTGTAATGATTTTTGACACACTTAATTATATATAATGCACGCAGATGAACCGGCAATGGATGTACGGTGAGAGACACACCTCCAAGTACATTAAGGGCGTGCATGAGTTTCTCGAAGTGGCTGAGGCAAACAAGCAGAATGGTTTTATGTGTTGTCCATGCCCTATCTGTGAGAATACGAAGTCTTACTCTAACCAGAAAACCCTTCACATCCACCTGCTTGAGAAGGGTTTCATGTCACACTATAATGTTTGGACCAAGCACGGAGAAATAGGGGTTATGATGGAAGACATCAAAGAAGAAGATGACGATGAAAACTATGTGCCCCCTGAATACGGTGATGCTGCAACGGGGGAGGCTGTTGAAGATCAAGAGGAACTAGACGATGTGCCCGATGATGATCTCCGTCGGGTCATTGTTGATGCAAGGAGTTAGTGCGAAAGTCAAAAGGAGAAGGTGAAGTTCGATCGCATGCTAGAGGATCACAAAAAAGGTTTGTACCCCAATTGCGAAGATGGCAACACAAAGCTCGGTACCGTACTGGAATTGTTGCATTGGAAGGCAAAGAATGCTGGGTCTGATAAAGGATTTGCGAAGCTACTGAAAATATTGAAGAAGAAGCTTCCAAAGGATAACGAATTGACCGACAATACGTATGCGACAAAGAAGGTTGTTTTCCCTCTAGGATTGGAGGTGCAGAAGATACATGCATGCCCTAATGACTGCATCGTATACCATGGTGCACACGAGGATTTGAACGCATGCCTGGTATGCGGTGCATTGTGGTATAAGATCAGACGAGATGACCCTGGTGATGTTGACGGCGAGCGCCCCGGAAGAGGGTTCCTGTCAAGGTGATGTGGTATGCTCCTATAATACCACGGTTGAAATGCCTGTTCAGAAACAAAGAGCATGCCAAGTCGATGCGATGGCACAGATATGACCCTAAGAAAGACGGGAAGTTGAGAGCACCCACTAACGGGTCGCAGTGGAGAAAAATAGAGAGAAAGTACTGGGAGGAGTTTGCAGGTGACGCAGGAACATATGGTTTGGTTTAAGGGCAGATGGAATTAATCCTTTCGGGGAGCAGAGTAGCAATCACAGCACCTGGCCCGTGACTCTATGTATCTATAACCTTCCTCCTTGGTTGTGCATGAAGCGGAAGTTCATTATGATGCCAGTTCTCATCCAAGGCCCTAAGCAACCCGGCAACGACATTGAAGTGTACCTAAGGCCATTAGTTGAAGAACTTTTACAGCTGTGGATTGGAAACGGTGTACGTGTGTGGGATGAGCACAAACAGGAGGAATTTGACCTACATGTGTTGCTGTTTGTCACCATCAATGATTGGCCTGCTCTTAGTAACCTTTCAGGACAGACAAACAAGGGATACCACGCATGCATGTACTACTTAGATGACACCCAAAGTATATACCTGGACAAATGCAGGAAGAATGTTTACCTGGGGCATCGTTGATTCCTTCCAACCAACCATCAATGTCGAAAGAAAGGCAAGAACTTCAAAGGCGAGGCAGATCACCGGAAGAAGCCCGCCATTCGTACCGGTGATCACATACTTGCTATGGTCAATGATTTAAAAGTAATCTTCGGAAAGGGTCCCGACAGACTATCTGTTCCGAATGACCCGAGGGACACGCACCCATGTGGAAGAAGAAATCTATATTTTGGGACCTACCCTACTGGAAAGACCTAGAGGTTCGCTCTTCAATCGATGTGATGCACGTGACGAAGAACCTTTGCGTGAACCTGCTAGGCTTCTTGGGCGTGTATGGAAAGACAAAAGATACAACGGAGGCACGGGAGGACCTGCAACGTTTGCACGAAAAAGACGGCCTGCCTCCAAAGCAGTATGAAGGTCCTGCCACCTACGCTCTTACCAAAGAAGAGAAGGAAATCTTCTTTGAATGCCTGCTCAGTATGAAGGTCTCGTCTGGCTACTCGTCAAATATAAAGGGAATAATAAATATGGCTGAGAAAAAGTTCCAGAACCTAAAGTCTCATGACTGCCACATGATTATGACGCAACTTGTTCCGGTTGCATTGAGGGGGCTTCTACTGGAAAACATTCGATTAGCCATTGTGAAGGTATGTTCATTCCTCAATGCAATCTCTCAGAAGGTGATCGATCCAGAAATCTTACCAAGGTTAAGGAGTGGTGTGGCACAATGTCTTGTCAGTTTTGAGTTGGTGTTCCCATCATCCTTCTTCAATATCATGACGCACGTCCTAGTTCATCCAGTCGACGAGATTTTCGTTCTGGGCCCTGTATTTCTACACAATATGTTCCCCTTTGAGAGGTTCATTGGAGTCCTAAAGAAATATGTCTGTAACCGCGCTAGGCCAGAAGGAAGCATCTCCATGGGCCATCAAATAGAGGATGTCATTGGGTTTTGTGTTGACTTCATTCCTGACCTTAAGAAGATAGGTCTCCCTCAATCACGATATGAGGGGAGACTGGGTGGAAAAGGCATGCTAGGAGGGGACTCAATAGTATGTAGGGACGGGCATTCTTGGTCTCAAGCACACGACACAATTCTACAAAATTCTATCTTGGTGACCCCGTATGTTGATGAACACAAGAACATTATGTGCTCCAAACACCCGGACCAGTGTGAGGACTGGATAACATGTGAACACATCATGAGTTTTGGCAGTTGGTTCCGAACACGTCTCAGGTGTGACAAAATAGTTTCTGATGACCTGTACTCGTTGGCGAGGGAACCATCTTCGACTGTAATGACCTACAAATGGTATGAGATAAATGGGAATACATTTTACACGATCGCCCAAGATCAAAAGAGCACCAACCAAAATAGAGGTGTCCACTTTGATGCAGCAACCAAGAGGGGAAATGACACATATTATGGTTACATAGTGGATATATGGGAACTTGACTATGGAAATGATATTAAGGTCCCTTTGTTTAAGTGCAAATGGGTCAATCTTTCAGTGGGCGGGGTATAGGTAGACCCACAGTACGGAATGACATTAGTGGATCTAAACAATCTGGGGTACACAGACGAGCCATTCGTCCTAGCCAATGATGTGGTGCAATTTTTCTATGTGAAGTACATGTCTACCAAACCGAGAAAAAGAAAAGATAAGGAAGCGGATACATCATACGATGAGCCAAAGCGCCACATAGTTCTTTGAGAAAAAAGAGACATCGTGGGATTGGAGGGCAAGACAGACGTGTTTGAAGATTATGAAAAGTTTCATGAAATTCCTCCCTTCAAAGTCAAGGCTGACCCAAGCATCCTGTTAAACGATGAAGATTATCCATGGTTACGACGCAATAAGCAAAGAACACAAGCGAAGAAAAAGTGAAGACTTTCTATCAACAATTATGATGATGATGCCTTTGATGTAGAATATCACTGCAGTTACATTCGAACAAATGAAACCCCTTTGTAACAGATGAGTTTTCGTCCGAAACCCCGATACTTCCAAAGAGAGTGTCTGTTTTGTACACAAAGTGCATCCAGTTTTTGTCGTAACCCTCTCAACTTTTGAGCACATGCTATGTGGGTGAAATGATGACACCATGCCAACTTTCAACCTTTTCAGAGTTCATTTGTAGTGCTTTTCAATAATGAACTATTAGCAAAAAGAATTAACTAATAGCAAAAAGAATGAACTAAAAGCAAACAGAATGAACTAATAGCAAAAATAATGAACTAAAAATAATCAATTAAAATATTCTGTTATGATCAACTAAAACAAAACTATAATATCCTTCAATAGCAAAAAGAATTAACTAAAAAGCTTTTATAAAACTCCAATAGCAAAAGGAATCAACTCAAAAAACTTTTATAAACCTCTAGTATTATTGAAACTAAAATTATATAAAATTTATGCAACCAAAATTATCAAAGTATTTTTTGTTCAAAACAATAAAAACAAAAAGAATTTTCATAAAGAATTTCTTTTGTTAGAAACTTTAATAGCAAAAAGAATTATCATAAAAAAAATTGTGTTAGAAACTAAAATAACAAAATCTGTTTTTGAATATAATGATAGAACACTGTGATATTAAATAGTAGGAAAAAGAATCACTCAAAAATCTATGTTTATAGTAAAGTTATTCAAGAACTAGTGATTCACACAAATTTCAAAAAAATCATATTTAAACTATTTAAATTGGAAAAAAATGGCACTAATAGAAAGTTTATATTTTTTATTACCTAAAAGCAAAAGGAACTAAAAAATAAAGCAAAAAACAAAAAAATGCAAAAAAAGCTAGAAAAAAAATGCCACCTACTGGGCCAATACGGCCTGAATACGACTAGAAACCCTACCATGGGCCAGGATTTAGGTCCGCAGAAGGCCCAGTAGGCCCATCAGGCATGGCAGTGACAATTAGGCCCGTAAGCCTGCAATAGAGAGGAGCTCGAGAGGGGTGCGGCAGTGGGGCTTATAAAACCACTGCGCGCCCCTCTCAACTAGCGAGGTGGGACTAAAGTTTTGGCCACGAGCAGCACGAGGCCTTTCGTACCGGTTGGTGGCACCAAACGGGACTAAAGGGGGGCATTGGTCCTGGTTGGTGCCACCAACCAGGACCACATGTATCTTTTCAGCAGCCCAAAGGGCGGGAAGCAGAGGCCTTTGGTCCTGGTTGGTGCCACCAACCGGGACCAAAGGCCTGAAAAGAGACATGTGGTCCCGGTTGGTGGCACCAACCGGGACTAAAGGTTGGCATTGGTCCCGGTTGGTGCCACGAACCAAGACCAATGCTCTGGCTATATAAGGAGGACTTGTCAATTTTTCATCCACTTCCTCATTCTCCCGCCGCCGACACCACCCTCTGCCCCGTCGCCCGCGCCCATCGCCGCTGTCCCTGTCGCCCGCGCCCGTCGCCGCCCGTGCCCCGCGCCGCCCTGACGCCGTTGATGGGCGCCACCCCGCGCTGTCGTCGTCACCTCACCGTGCCGCCCCAACACCATCGTCGCCCCGCGTCGCCCCGACTCTATCGCCGCCCCGACACCATCGCCACCCCGCACCACCGCTGCCCCGACCTCGCCGCCTCGACGCCACCGCTGTAAATTTTTCATGGATGTGATGCTTTTTTATATATGTTCATGTATATATGTTCATGCATATATGTTTATGTATGGATATATGTATGATGTTTTTTTGCATATATGTTGATGTAATGTTTTTTTCTTGCATATATATATGATGTTTTTTTCATAGATGATCATATGATTTTTTTTCATAGATGATCATATGTTCATGTATATATGTTGATGTATGTGGAAAATAAGAAAAAAAGAATAAAATAAGAAGAAGGAAGAAGGAGAAGAAGAAGGAGAAGAAGAGGAGAAAAAATAAGAAGAGGAAGTAGAAGAAAAAAAGGAGAAGAAGAAAAAATAGAATTTTTTTCTTCTATTTTTTCATCTTCTTCTTCTCTTTTTTTTCTTCTTCTCCTCTTTTCTTCTTCTTCTTCTTCTTCTTCTTTTTATCGGGAACGAGGGTGTCGAGGATTGCCGAGGGGTCGAGGGTCGGAAACTAGGCTAGAGAGTCGCAAGGGTCATAGAGGGGTCGAGGGTCTTCGAGGCCGGTCTAGGGTCAAGGGTTTGAGGGTCGAGGGTTCGAGGGTTCTAGGGTTCTAGGGTCGAGAGTCGAGGGTCGTTGGGGTCGAGGGGTCGAGGGTTGAGAGTCGAGGGTCGTCGGGGTCGGGTGTCGAGGGTCGAGAGTCGAGGGTCGTCGGGGTCGAGGGGTCGAGGATCGCCGATGGGTCGAGAGGTGGCCTATAGTTCAAAGTATTGAAAAAATCCATGGCTTCATCATTAGGCGGAAGTAACCGGGGCATGATTGTACGAATTTCTCCAAAGTTGTTTTGGAATGGAGTACCGGATAGGATAATCTGCCTTTTGGTACGAATTTCAGCAAAGGCCTTCCAAATAGCGATATTTAGAAGGATCTTGCTGTACTTTGTACCAAAAAGCAAATTATCCTATCTGGGACTCCGTTCCAAAACAACTTTGGAGAGCTTCATAGCATCATGCGCCTGGTAATTTCGCCTAATGATGAAGACATGGTTTTAGTGAATTCTTTGACACTAGGGTCGAGGGTTCTAGGGTCAAGGGTTCGATGGTTGAGAGTTGAGGGTTCGAGGGTCGTCGAGGGGCCGAGGGTTCGAGGGTCGAGGGTCATCGAGGGGTCGAGGATTCGAGGGTTGAGGGGTCAAGAGGTGGCCTCGTGTCAAAGTATTGAAGAAATCGATGGCTTCATCATTAGCCGGAAGTAACCGGGGCATGATGGTACGAAGTTCTCCAAAGTTATTTTGGAACGGAGTCCCGGATAGGATAATCCGCCTTTTGGTACAAATTTCAGCAAAGGTCTTCCAAATAGTGATGTTCGGAAGACTCTTGATGTACTTTGTACCAAAAAGCGAATTATCCTATTTGGTACTCCGTTCCAAAAACAACTTTGGAGAGCTTCGTAGCATCATGCGCCTGTTACTTTCGCCCAATGATGAAGACATGATTTTGTTGTATTCTTTGACACTAGGGTCGAGGGTTCTAGGGTCGAGGGTTCGATGGTCGAGGGTCGAGGGTTCGCGGGTCGAGGGTTCGAGGGTCGTCGAGGGGCCCAGGGTCGAGAGTTCGATGGACGATGGTCGAGGGTTCGAGGGTCGTCAAGGGGCCGAGGGTTCGAGGGTCGACGGTCGTCGAGGGGTCGAGGGTTTGAGGGTCGAGGATCGCCGAGGGGTCGAGAGGTGGCCTAATGTCAAAGTATTGAGGAAATCCATGGCTTCATCATTAGCTAGAAGTAGCCGGGGCATGATGGTACGAATTTCTCCAAAGTTATTCTGGAACGGAGTCCCGGATAGATAATCCGCCTTTTGGTACAAATTTTAGCAAAGGCCTTCCAAATAGCGATATTCGGAAGGCTCTCGTTGTACTTTTTACCAAAAAGTGAATTATCCTATGTGGGACTCCGTTCCCAAATAACTTTGGAGAGCTTCGTACCATCATGTGCCAATTACTTTCACCTAATGATGAAGACATGAGGGGGTCGAGGGTCGGGAACTAGGGTAGAGGGTTGTGGATCATAAAGCGGTCGAGGGTTGTGAACTAGCTAGTGTCGAGGGTCGAGGATCGACGAGGGGTCGAGAGGTTGCCTAGTGTCAAAGTATTGAAGAAATCCATGGCTTCATCATTAGCCCATTCCCGATAACTTCGATATATCCATCTCACATGTTTGTATATTAATTGCCATGTTGTAATATTTGCAGAAACTATGGATCATCAAAGAGACTTCGATCAAGAAGAGTTATTGGGGGACATAATCCGTGACGGAGGTGATGTAGTCTTATCGTTTCTCAACAACATCGAACAAGAAGGTCTGCAAGGAGAGGAAGCAGGCTGCGGTGATCAAACAATGGAGGAGGGTCATGATCGTGATGGTGGCTCCGGCGATCATGATGATGGCTCTGGTGACCGAACGGAGTCGGGATCAGCTGTTGCAAAGGCCTGTGCTGAACTAATGCATTCATTGTTTTGGTATGTACATATATTAACTCTTCTTTCTTCTTTTATATAGCGCTCCGGATCAAGCAATACTTCACTAAAGAAACGAGGCCCGAAGAAAAAGTTGTGCCCGGATGAAAGGTTCACGATCACAGAGATCGCACGCGATGGCCAACCGATTAAACCCCTCCGTACCAAGGAAGCATTTTCTGCTCAGTGCGGGGTTCTTGTTAGGGACATGATCCCGATCAGCATCGAGCTATGGAATGAGCCTAAGAAGGAAGAGCTTCTTCAATTTTCTATTGTCGAAGATAGACAGAAAGAAGATCTTTGTAAAGCACTGAAGGTAAATTTCACCCTACCGGAAGAGGAGGATCCAGATAATCCAGTTATAGAGCCATTGATCAAGTCCCATGATCTCAAGAAGATGGCAGATCTATTCATGAGGTGTAAGAATGAGTTGAAAACAACCTATGTCGACAAAGACAAGACTCCAGAATTCACCGGCCGATTTGAGAAGGTAAGAGATCACTGGACCGCATTTGTGGCTAACAAGACATCGGAGAGGAGTAAGAAGATGTAAGCGACTAACAAGATAAATGCTGCAAAGAAGGAGCATTACCATCGCATGGGTTCAGGTGGCTACCTCAAAGCCCGGCCGTTGTGGGACAAGGCTGGACCTGATTGCTAAAGGGGTCGAACCAGAGACATTGCATTGGCTAGACCGTCGTAGGACTTGGTTCTTCGGGGCTGGTGGAACATTGGAACCTGAACAGGGAAGTGTTGCTGGGCGCACGACAACGTGTAACACCCTTCACGAAGCTTCGGAAAGCAATCAACGGAGTGCGAGAAGGGAAGTTCATTCCTGACAGAGAGAACGACGAGCTCACAAGGGCCCTCAGGAATCCTGAGCACCCTGGACGAACACGAGGCTCACCAGGCTACGTTGCGTGGAAGGTTGGGTTTCCCGACGCAGGCGGTTACAAAACCCAAGAGAGGAGGAGGAAAGTGGAGCAGAGCAAACTACGGGAGCTTAAGGCAAGGGTAAGAAAGCTAGAGGAACGAGATGTTGAGAACCAGTAGCTACGAGATCCTGCCCAAGATGCTACCCAAGAAGCTACCCCGCCATCTCAGCGGAGAAGCAGCATGGCTTCCACCAAGCTCGTTCAGCAGCCTGACTTGATGGGTCCTAGCTCCCCGGTGGATTTTATCACAGATTCACACTAGTGCCACCTTATGACGCAATGGCTTCAGCTCAAAGTCAAGGCGGTTGTTGGCTCTGTGTTCCCTCCATCACCCGGAGCAACTTTTCACTGCAGTCCGATTCCACAAGGCTATGTTGTTGTGATGGTGGACGAAATAACGGAGGGATTTGAGGAGATCCATCTTGACCACCCTGCAGGTGATGCGGAGATTCAGCTGGGTCTTGCTATGCATACTCCGTGTCTATGGCGGAAGGAGCACATCAAGATTTTGAACTTCACGGCTCCTGCTAGTTAGCTGGGCACTCCTCCTCCTCCTCCTCCTCGGACGAGTGATCAGGGCATTCCGCCTCTTGCTCCGGCGCATGAGGGCGGTAGTACTCCACCTCCTTCTCTGCCTACTCCAGCGTGTCTGAACAGCCTGCCTCCTGCTCCAGCGCGTGAGGGCGGCAATACTCCACCTCCTTGTCCGCCTGCTCCGGCGTGTCCGAGCAGCCCACCTCCTCCTTCGCCACCTCGTAAGCGACAGCGAAACACAGACGCCATCGCTCTGGCTGCTCAGGCGCGTTGATACGTCTCTGTCGTATCTATAATTTTTTATTGTTCCATGCCAATATTCTACAACTTTCATATACTTTTGGCAACATTTTATATTATTTTTTGGACTAACATATTGATCCAGTGCCCAGTTCCAGTTCCTGTTTGTTGCATGTTTTATGTTTTGCAGGAACCCCATATCAAACGTATCGGTGGAAACGACACCTATGGGATCAAAACGGGATCCCCACTACGGTTGCGGGGCGCGGGGTTGAGAGGAGAGCGGGATCGGAGGCCAATTCAGTGGACACCGAGCCTTTACCCAGGTTCGGGCTGCATTGAGCGTAATACCCTACTCCTGCCTATGATCTCTATTTGAGTGTTCTTGTTGTTCTTGAGCTAGCTATAATGAGCGTGTCCCAAGATCTAAATCCTTTCTCCTAGATGCCTTGGGCCTCCTTTTATAGGCAAGGGGCTCGCCACAGTGGCACCAGGAGGTGGCATCGGGGTACTATGTTTAAGCCTATCGATAGTCATATGGGACAAGGCGCATTAAATGCGAACCCACGTCTCGTCCGCTGCCGCTCCACCCTGCTTCGACACGCGCCTGAGCCAGCAAGGCGTGTGGTGCCATGTAGACTAGCAGGCAGCTGAGGTGGTGCCATGTAGGCTGGCAGGCAGCTGAGGTGGCGCCATGTAGGCTAGCAGGCAGCTGAGGTGGCACGGTGGTAGGACCTTCACAAAGATTTGCATGCCACCACGTAGGCATGCGCTGAGTTGGCCCAGGAGCCCCTTGTTGACACGCAGGTGCCTGCCCAGCTGGTGGGCTGGCAGCTGCATAGGGAATGGGGGCGGGACCATGGCAGGCGCGGGCCTGGCGTAGATGTCACAGACATAATCGGCAAGGGCCTTGCCAGGGCCCTGGCAAGGGTCTTGCCACGGCATCGTAGTCATCCCCGGCAAGGATGCTGCTGGAGGTCCTGTGTGCTTCTTTGGCAAGGATCTTGCCGGGGTTCGTCGCTTTCTATTCCTCCTCTGATTTGGAGTATCTCTTGTCTTCACAAAGATCTACATGCCACCACAGAAGTGCCCCGTGAGCCCTGGTTCCAACGAGGTTGGGGTAACTTGGGCTTAAGGGTGGCGCGTCCTGCTGGCGTGGGGCTGGGCAAGTTGCCCCGGCAAGACTCTTGTCGGGGTCGCGGATCCTGCCCCGGCAAGACTCTTGCTGGGGAGAATCGCCTTGCCCTCTTGATCTTCTGGTCTTGGCGCTGCGTTGACTATTTCTACAGCTCTGGCATTTCCCCTTGCCCTGCTTAGTGTGGTCGTGACCACGTGGCTTTGACTGCCCGTGCACTTAGTAAGGGGTACAAAGTAGTGCCCCTACTTTAGTACACCGACAGGAGCCCCCGGGCCTGGGCCACACATAAGCGCGGTGTGTTTGTTGGGCTAAGCCTAAAAGCAGTGCGCTGGCAGGCGGGGCGGTTTTTCACCGCAATAACTTTTCGCCCACTAAACTTCCCCACAACATGGGTTGAATGCGTGACGTGGGGGTTACGCGCGCGGGTGATCGAAGCATGCTGGCGTCATTTGCGGCGAACAGTAAAGAGGCGGCTTGCGTGTCTCTCCGAGACTGCAGGGTTGCTGCTCATTTACTCTCCGCACTTGGGAACCGTCGCTCCATGCGTCCTATTACGCCCGTCCCTTGAGCCACGTATGTCGCATGAACGGCACGGGGTGAGTGACAGGCACGCAGAGCACGGGAAGACGTGCGCGCGTGGGTTGGTACCCACGCGCCTTTAATTGGGTGGGGAGGGCGGTCGACGGCTTCGCCCGCTGTCACCTTAAGGAGCCGGATTGGCTGAAAGGGGGCGACCGAGCCCTGCCCCCGTCCCTTTATAAAGAGGGTAGTGGGAGAAACGGTGCCCCTCAGTCCTTCGCCATCTGCCTCTCCCCATCTTTACTCTTTCTTCTCTCCTGCCATCGAGAGAGGCCGCGCCGATGCTTCATCAGTGGTGGCGAGGGTTTCTGCTCGACAGCACATCGCTCCTCCCCAAGAGCCCGTGGTGGCGGAGCCGGCCGCGAGGGGGAGAGGGAGGGGACAAGGACGAGGCCTCCGTGGTGCTCGGGGAAGAGGAGAACGGGGCGGTGCATCGGCCTCGCCTCCGCCAGCAGCCGTTCCCCCAATGGAGGGCCACGTCGGGGACGACCCATACGAGTTCTTCATCAGTTTGTGCCGGCGGGCGCGCCACCGTCTCCATCTCCCGACCCCGTTTGCTCGGGCCATGGAACTGGACCCGCCGCAGGCGCTGAGACTGCACATGAGGGGCTGTGGGAACAGCGGCACATGGGCTGATGTCGACTTCCCAGCCCCTCACATCATGTATCTTCGCCGTGGGTGGAATACCTTCGCTCGCATCCACAGCCTGACACCGGGGATCGTTCTCTACTTCAAGTTGATGGAGAATGGTCTACTCTCCGTTAAGGTTTTTGGAGATCTTGGCACTCGTCTAAAGTGTTACGTGGAGAGCTCCTCCGATGATGAAGATTCTTCCTCGAATGAGAGTGACGAGGAGGACAGCGGCAGCTACGACAAGGGTAGCGGGCGGCGGGATGACGGATCTGATTAGGCGTCAGGCGCGCCGCGCCGGGGCGACACCGGTGACCCCATCATCCGTGTCACCGTCTCCTTGAACTTCTCGGGGTCACCTCCTTGGGCGGCTGGCGTGGGGAGGCCAGAGAAGCGAAGAAGGCGGGTGGCGGGCCGTCAAGTCGGAGTACGATGGCACCGATGCCTTCATAGCATATTGACAGACCGCTGCCTCATCTTCCAGTTCTTCCTCCGGCACCAGCACCACCAGCCCTCTCCTAGGCGACCGCCGGCATGTTCTCCTGGTGCCTTATGCTGCTCGTACCTCGCCTAGGCGCTCCCAATGCCCTTTTCACCTTCTTGTCGCATTTCCTGAGGAGAGGGACAAGAAAGGGATTACGGGCACCTTATCTCTTTTTTTAGCTTGTAAGCCTACGGGCCTTAATTAGATCTAAAACCTGCAATCCCCTTGCTCGTGTATACATTCCGTATGATTTGTACTTGTATGGGGCGTATTAATGAAAAAGGGGTGCTTGCCAGGTCCCTAGTTTGTGAGCCACACTCAGACCAAGGAATGAGTCCTTTTTATTTTCTGCATAAACAAAGTCTCCCGGCAACAGACCTTGCCGCCCCCTTACTTCGCTCAGCTACACTCGCGTTTCTGGTGGAGGCAGTGATGAAATAGAGTTAGGCCCTACGCCTGTTTCCTCGCTGCCGCAGCTGCAACCAGATTCTGTCCCAAGGAATAATTCCTTTGGTACAGGAAAAAAGGAGCATGGTAGCCTGGAAGCAAGACGAGGTTTCATACGCCCCTAATTTCATACAGGAATGCAAGATGGGGGATGAAAACTTATCTGGATCTATGGTCCCCCCTCCGGCAGCGTTAGCTTGCCGGGGTCGGACCCTTGTGTCTTCAGCCCCCAGCAACCTTAGCTTGCCGGGGTTGGAGCGCCAGCTTGTTCCCCCAATCTCCATATGGCTAAGCGGATTTGCTTATGTATCCTGCGAACCAAAAAAGGATGGAGAGGAACAAAGAGATGCAAACTCGACCTCTAAGCTAGGGGTTAGTCGCCGCTAAGCACTTATCAACCCTAACCGAGGAGGAGAATCAACCTAGCATGCATGCTATAACTTAGGGCGTCAGCGCTTCGGTTATTTATGCTCAAGGTCTGCGCCTGGCTTTGTATAAAGGGTTACATGCCTTGCCGACAAGGCTTGTACAAAAGGTGGCCCGCCGGGGGCCCCGATAGCTGCGCCTTACGGGTAAAACTTACGAAGATGCTTGATATTCCAGGAATTGCTCACTAGAATGGCATCTTCGGTCTCCAGGAGGACTGCGCCAGGCCTGGTGACTCGTGTTACCCGATAAGGGCCTTCCCACTTTGGCGTCAACTTGTTAGAATTCTTGGCCGACTGAATGTGCTGAAGAACAAGGTCGCCTTCCTCAAAGCTTCGGGCATGAACCTTGCGGCTATGGTAGCGGCGCAAGGCTTGCTGGTAGCCTGCTGCTCTCACAACCGCCCGAAGATGATCTTTCTCAAGGAGCGTCGCGTCATCTTGCCGCAATCACTCTTGATCAAGCTCATCATAAGAGAGCACTCGAGGTGACCCGTGTATGAGTTCCATGGGGAATACTGCTTCTGCCCCGTAGACCAGGGTGAAGGGTGTCTGGCCGATGGCTCGATTCGGCATCGTTCTGATCAACCAAAGAACCGCCGGCAACTCATCAATCCAGCGCCTTCCACTCTTGCGCAGCCTGTCAAAAGTCCTCGTTCTTAAACCTCGCAGAACCTCAGAATTGGCTCTCTCTGCTTGGCCGTTGCTTCGTGGGTGTGCCACGGAAGCAAAACAGACCTTGTTGTCGAGATCTTCAATGTACTGCATGAAGGCGTGGCTTGTGAACTGTGCGCCGTTATCTGTGATGATCATGTTGGGTACACCAAAACGGCAGACTAGCCCCTTGAAGAACTTGATGGCTGACTGCGCCATCACCTTCCTCACGGCTTCTACCTCAGGCCACTTTGTGAACTTGTCGATTGCAACGTACAAGTACTCAAAGCCCCCAACGGCACGAGGGAAAGGGCCCAATATGTCGATCCCCCAGACCAAGAAGCGCCAGGAGAGAGGGATAGTTTGAAGGGCTTGGGCTGGTTGATGAAGCTTCTTCGAATGGAACTGGCATGCTCCACACTTGGTTACTAGTGTCGTCGCATCCTGGAGGGCCGTGGGCCAAAAGAAACCCTGCCGGAAATCTTTGCCGGCAAGGGCCCTCGACCCTATGTGGGAGCTACATATGCCCCCATGTATCTCCACCAAAAACTCCAGTCCCTCCTCCCGGGGTAGGCATTTTAGCTTGACAATGTTTGGCCTTTTCCTGTACAGAACATCCTCAATGAACTGATACAGGGCAGACCAACGGGCCACTTTCTCTGCTTCTTCCTGCTCCTCAGGAAGTTCCCCTGTCTGAAGGAATCGGACGGTATGCTGCGCCCATGCCGGAGCCCGAGGCTCGACGGCAAGGACTAAAGGCATCTCCTCTGCCATGGGAGCTGCCATCTCTACGGCCAGGGCTTGACGCCCTGCCGGAGTCGGTGGCCCCACGGCACGCTCGATGTCCCCGACAACATCCTTGTCGGCGGCTCCAGGGAGCTCGGTGGGAAAGTACCTGCCGGGGCCTGATTTCCTTCACTTGTTCTGCTCTGTTGATGGTTCCACGGATGGTTGGGTCAGCCTAAGCACAAAGGTACCTGGTTCCACAGGTAGTTTGAGGGCGGCGCGCTTTGACAGGTAGTCGGCGTTCTCCACTCGGGGAACATGCTCCGCCTGTATACCATCAAAATGCTCCTCCAGCTTCCTCACCTCATCCACGTAGGCCTCCATCAATGGACTATGATAATCCTTATTAACTTGCCTGACGACAAGCTGTGAATCACCTCTGACAATGAGCTTTTTGACTCTGAGGTCTGCCGCAATCCTAAGACCGACAAGCAATCCCTCGTACTCGGCAGTGTTATTTCTTGACATATCCCTAGGAAAGCGCATCTGGATGACACACTTGAGGTGCTCTCCAGTGGGTGCAATAAGCAGCACGCCAGCACCAACGCCTTGTAGCGAGAAAGCCCCATCAAAGTACATGACACAGCTATGGCTTGATTCCTTGCCGGGGATAGTGATCTCCTGGACCTCTTTGTTGGGCGTCGAGGTCCATTCCTCTATGAACTCTGCCAAGACTCTGCTCTGAATTGTCGAGGTACTTTCAAACTTCAGCGAAACTCGACAGCTCCAAGGCCCACTCCACAATCCTCCCCGTCGCATCTGGGTTATGCAATATTTGTTGCAATGGGAGGCGAGTGACGATAGTGATCTCGTGTGCTTGGAAGTAATGACGCAGCTTCCTCGAGGCCATAAGGAGGCTGAAGAGCAATTTCAGCATGCCAGAATACCTTGACCTAGCCCCCTGCAAGAGGGAGCTGACAAAGTAAACTGGGTGTTGCATCATCTTCTTCTTCTGCACCACTTCACCTAGCTGTGTGGGTCCTGTCTTACTGGCATCAGACTCTGCCGGGTGCCCCACCTTGCCGGGATCAAGTCCTGCCGGGGGAAGTCCTGGCTCGGCGTCCACCATCACTTCTCGTCAATCTCCCTCTACGCCAATAGTGCAGCACTAACCACCCGAGTCGTCGCTGCTAGATACAGTAGCAACGGCTCCTGGGGCTTAGGCGCGACTAGTATGGGCGTAGAGGAGAGGTATTTCTTCAAATCTTGCAGCACTGCCTCGGCTTCTGGGGTCCACTCCATTGGGCCTGCCTTCTTCAAAATTTTGAAAAAGGGGAGGGCACATTCAGCGGACTTGGAGATGAATCTGCTCATGGCGAAAACGCAGCCAGTGAGTCGACGCACATTCTTGATCCGCTTAGGTGCCTCTTTCTGCTCGATAGCCTTGATCTTGTCGGGATTTGCCTCTATCCTGCACTGCGACACAAAGAACCCGAGAAGCTTGCCGGAAGGCACGCCAAGAACACACTTCTCAGGTTCAACTTGAGATTGATCTTGCATAGATTTGTGAATGTTTCCTCCAAATACTGCACCAGTGTTGCCTTGTCCTTGGTTTTGACCACTATATCATCCATATAGGCTTCCATATTTCTATGGAGCTGGGGCTCAAAACCAATTTGGACCGCTCCTGCAAAAGTCGAGCCAACACTCTTTAACCCAAAGGGCATCCGTAAAAAGCAATACGTACCACATGGGGTGATGAATGCTGTCTTTTCTTCATCTACCTTCGACATGAAGATCTAATGATATCCAGAGTAGGCGTCGAGGAAGGACAACAAGTCACACCCAGCCGTAGAGTCAACAATCTGGTCGATGCACGGTAATGGGAAGGGGTCTTTTGGACACGCCTTATTGATGTCCGTGTAATCAATACACAGCCTCCACTTCCCATTTGCCTTGCGCACCACTATCGGATTAGCCAACCACGTCGGGTGGAGTACTCCCCTCACCAAACCTGCTGCTTATAGCTTTCTGATCTCTTCCGTGATGAATTCTTGCCTTTCTAGAGCTTGCTTCCTGACCTTCTGCTTGACAGGCCGCGCATGAGGACAAACAGCAAGATGGTGCTCAATCAGTTCCCTGGGAATGCCGGGAATGTCGGAGGCTTGCCATGCAAACACATCGACATTCGCCCGTAGGAAAGCGACGAGCTCGCCTTCCTATTTGCTATCAAGGGAGGAGCTTATGGTGAAAGCCCCTCCCGTACTGTCCTCCTTGACGGACACCTTCTTGGTCTCTGGTGGTGCAGCTCTGGACTTCTTGGTCTTGCCGGTGGAGATCTCTGGCACGTCCTCCATGGGAGCACAACACTCCAAAGAGGTGCTCTTGCCGGGGTGGGTGCGAGAGGTCCTACCGGTTATCTTGCCCCCGGAGCTCCATCGACAGGAGCGAGTGCCTTGGCAGCAGTCGCTGCAACTGCTTACTAATAGAGTTGATCAGCGCAAATCAATGCGTCTTTCTTGTCGGAGGGGACGGTGATGATGGTCATCGGCCCGGGCATCTTCAGTGTGTCATAGGCGTAGTGTGACGCCGCCATAAACTTGGCTAGCGCTGGGCACCCGAGGATCCCGTTGTAGGGCAAGGGGATCTCGGCTACGTCAAAGACAATCCTCTCCGTCCTGTAATTCAGCTCACTTCCAAATGTCATGGTCAGCATGACCTTTCCTTTGGGCTAACTCCTTCCCTGGTTGACCCCTTGAAACGTGCTCATTTCCTCAAGGTCTCCATCAGGAATCTGCAGCCTCTTGATCACGAATGGCGAGATTAGGTTCAGGCCGGCCCCGCCATTGACCAGCATGTTCGTCACCTTGAGGTTTCATATTGTTGGCGAAACCAACAACGACAAACACCCGACCGCTGTTGTGCAATCGGGGTGGTCATCGGTATCGAAAATGATAGGCGTGCCGGACCACCTCAGCGTCTTCCGAACGTCAATCGATGGCTCCGCCGCTGCAATCTCTCGCGCCCACTGCTTGAGTTGGCGGTGAGAGGTATCCACCGAGGCGCCACTGTCACGCCCAATATGCGACCCTATCCAACAGGAACTCGAAGGTCCCACCAAGGATAGACCCACATATTGAAACGCTTTTGCAAGGTGGATATCATTACATCAACATTACATAATAGATGGGGATACATACATAAGGCATACAATGCCACACGAATACAACATTACAATACATAAGAGCATCATCCGACTACGGATGAATCACAAACAGAAACTCAAACGACATCCACCCTGCTAGCCCAGGCTGCCGACCTGGAACCTATCCCCTGATCGAAGAAGAAGCCGAAGAAGAACTCAATGCAAGCAAACATCGCTCTCGCGTCATGATCATCGCATGAACCTGTACCTGCAACTGTTGTTGTAGTAATATGTGAGCCACGAGGACTCAGCAATCCCATTACCATGGGTATCAAGACTAGCAAAGCTTAATGGGAAAGGAAGGGATAAAGTGGTGAGGCTGCAGCAGCGACTAAGCATATATGGTGGCTAACATACGCAAAGAAGAGAGAGAAGAGCGCAAAAGGAACGGTCGTCAACTAGTAATGATCAAGAAGTGATCCTGAACTCCTACTTACGTCAAACATAACCCAAAACCGTGTTCACTTCCCGGACTCTGCCGAAAAGAGACCATCACGGCTACACACACGGTTGATGCGTTTTAATTCGGATCTGGTGTCAAGTTATCTACAACCGGACATTAACAAATTCCCATCTGCCTATAACCGCAGGCACGACTTTCGAAAGATTATACCCTGCAGGGGTGTCCCAACTTAGCCCATGACAAGCTCTCGCGATCAACGAAGGAATAGACCTTCTCCCAGGAAGACCCGATCAGACTCGGAATCCCGGTTTACAAGACATTTCGACAATGGTAAAACAAGACCAGCAAGACCGCCCGATGCGCCGACAATCCCGATAGGAGCTGCACATATCTCGTTCTCAGGGCAACACCGGATGAACACTACGTACAACTAAAACCAGCCCTCGAGTTTCCCTGAGGTGGCGCTGCAAGTGGCTTTGGTTCGGACCAACACTTAGACAAGCACTGGCCCGGGGGGGCTGTAATAAAGATGACCCTTGGGTTAATTACTCCTAAGGGAAAAGTAGGTGGTGGTGAGGCAAATGGTAAAAGTCAATGTTGGGCCTTGCTGGAGGAGTTTTATTCAAAGCGAACTGTCAAGGGGGTCCCATAAATCACCCGACCGCATAAAGAACGCAAAATCCGGGAACGTAACACCGGTATGACGGAAACTAGGGCGGCAAGAGTGGAACAAAACACCAGGCATAAGGCCGAGCCTTCCACCCTTTACCAAGTATATAGATGCATTAATAATATAAGAGATATTGTGATATCCCAACCAAAATCCTGTCCACCATGGAGAAATCTTCAACTTCACCTGCAACTAACAACGCTATAAGAGGGGCTGAGCAAAGCGGTAACATAGCCAAGCAACGATTTGCATAGGAAGGGTGTCAAAGGTTAGAGGTTCATGGCAACATGGGATGGCTCGACAAACAGATGATAGGTAGCGCAGCAAAGCGATAGAACGAAGCAACTAGCATAGCAATGATAGTAGTGAGATCCAGGGTAGTGGTCATCTTGCCTGAAATCCCGCAAGGAAGGAGAAAGAGTCCATGAAGAAGACAAGCGGACGTAGTCGAACGAATCCTCACAATCGCAACATTACCGGAACTAAGAAGCAACACCGGAAAGAAACAAACAACATGGTAAACACACAAGCATAGTCATGGCATGATGCACAATCAAGTATGATGCATGTCCGGTTTAAAGAGGCATGGCATGGCAAGTGCAACAAGCAATACTACAAGTTAAGTGGAACTCAATATGCAACGAGTTGCATATTGACAAAACACCACATGGACATATTTAGTTTAATCTCGTTTAAGCTAACAAACAATATTAAATGTTGTTAAACATGGTAAGAGGTGAAGCATGACAAAACTAACTATTTAGGCAAATTTAAATGAGGCCGGAACAACAAACAACAATTCCGGAAAATCCCCATATGCATATTTTAGATTCGGTACTGTTCTACCCTAAACACAATTTTAGAGTTGTTAAACAGTAAAACAAAGTGCACCATGTTAATCTAGGCATTTTTTCCACCCCATTTACATATAAAGTTTATTTAAAATGGAGCTACGGTTATTTAGTTATGAATTAAAGCATTTTAACATGGCATATTAGCAAATTAATGCAAACATCAATTTAAACATTTTAGACATGGATGAAAATGGCATATTATTAATCTACACAGTTTTCTGAGCATTTTACATATATAAATTATTTTAATCCGATGCACGGTTAATTAGTTATTACATGCATGAGGTTCAAGGGTTTTTCTACAAAACTGGTAAAACTTGGATAATAGCTAAAATCGCAGAACGGAAAAAAAAACTACTGGGCTGAAATTGTTGGGCGCTGGGCTGCTCACCTAGCTGGGCTAGGCCCAGATCGGTGGAGGTGGGAGCTGCTCACATTGGGCTTCAGCCCAGGACAGTGGCGCGGCTGGGCTGGGCCTTGGGGAGGCAAGGCCCACAATGGCGTCCCTCGCGGTCAACGAAGGCCTCGGGCGCTCCTCGTCCTCCCCGACAGGAAGTCGAGCGAGGCCATGGCGCGGCGCTGGCGAGGACTGATGGCGGCTCCGGTGATGGTAAGACAACGACGGCGAGGCGACAAAGGGCGGCAGAGGGGTGGATCCAGGCGCGGACGGGCGTCGGGGTCCCGTTTCTGGCCGGATCGAGGTGGAGGGCAGCGTCCCATGGACTCCGGCGCGACATGGGAAGGCAGGGGACCGACGGGGAGGTCCGGGCGATGGCGCGGGTGAAGTCTGGCGAGGCGGCGACGGGAGACTGCGGCGGGGGCGCGCTCCTGCGAGGCCCGGTCGCCGGAGTCAGCCGACAGCAAGGCAGCGGAGCTCTGGATCGGGAGCTCCTCTCCCGATCTGGATCGATCGAGCGAGCGGGCGAGGAGGCGAGGCGTTGGGGCGCTCGGGCGGAGAGAGCGGGATGCGGGCTCGGGCGGGCCTCCCAGGGCCCGATCTGGGTCCTGGCGGCGCTGACTGGTGGGGGGAGCGAGGCAGGGACGTGTGGCTCGAGGGGATTGGAGGGGAGCTGCGGCTGGCTGAGGTGGCGCCCTAGGAGTGGCTGGAAGGACGTGGCGACGGCGGCGCCAAGTGGCGGAGGCGGGATGGGCCGGCGCGGAAAACAAGGAGAAGGTGGGAGGTGGCGGCTGCGGGAGGTTAGGGGAGGCTAGGGGCTAGAGGTTGCCCAATTTAGGAAGGAGGGGGTGTTTATATAGGGTAAGGCTAGGGTTAGAGGGGGTTAGGAGGGGTTTCCGGACCCTCGGATCGCGATCGTGCGCTCCGGACAGAGAGGGGGACTAGGTGGCTGCAGGTGGGCTGTGACGAGAGGGTCTGGACTGAGGGGAGAGAAGAGAGGTTGCAGCCCGGCGGCAGTTTCGGAGACCGAAACGTCCGACGATGGTACCGGCAATGGTACTGCTATATGTTTAACGATTGGGCTATCAAATGAACTCCGAACGCGACGAAACTTGGCAGGCGCCCTGTCTACACTATAATAAGACCGCACGACAAGTTGCAACCCATTCCGAGAACATTTTTATGCCACTTATAAAATAATATTTCGGAGGTGCCGCGGGCGCGTGCGAGTGTGTCTGGCTCAGAATGGACAACGGAGAGAACCGGCGGAACCCAAACGGATGCAAGTTTTGAAAAACATGCGGATGAAATGCAGATGATGACATGAGACGAGATGCATAACTAGAACAAAATGCAAAACAACAGACAAAAACCCAACCACGAAGGAAGTAACATATCGCATCTCCGGAAAAGGCAAGAGTTGGAGTTACGAATATGGAAAGTTGTATCCGGGGCGTTACAACACTCCACCACTACGAGAGGATCTCGTCCCGAGATCTAGGATGGCACCGGAGAGAAACGGAAGAGGAAGAGAAGAGGTAAAACTAAGTTGCTTCTTCGACCAATGAGTGAAACCACGAACCTTGAGAGGTTGAGCAATATAAAAGAAAGAGTACAACAGAGATGAACGAGATTGCAAACAATCTGTTAGAAAAGAGGAACAAGGAACATTATGATATGAAGGTTGCAAAGGCATGAATCAAGAGTTTAATGGACAAGATAGAATTCGAAACCACTCCGGTTAAAACAAGATGAGAGAGGAAGAATTCGGGCAGCACTCCGGTTGAACATGGAAGGAAAAGAACATGAACTTGAGAAGATGAGAGGATACTTGATGAAATCAACAACACACTGCCTCCGGAACTATTGAAAGAGTGGCACAATGGGTAAGAAGGATTTCAGACAGCACTCCGGTTGTGAAGGGTGGCAAAAACTTGATAAGATGAAAGAACTTGAATAGATGACACAACACTCCGGTTAAATGGAGAAGCAAGGAGAAGAACATGAACTTGCCAAAGCAAGATGATGAGTGAAAAGAGCATCATAACAATTCCTCCGGAACGAAAGAATAGAAGCTAGATTGTTGGGATAAAGGGACGGAGAAGAAAATGACAATTTCTACCACAAATGAACTTGGAAAGCCTCCTTGCAAAGAAGAATTGAACGGAGTTGTTGGGAAAATCAACAACGAAAAGCACAAGCTTGTTGTGGGCTTATGGCAAACATCTCAAAATGATGAGGTGACAACCGGCCACTAACGAAAAACAATTGATTTGACTGAGAGCACCAAAGAGATGAAAAACTTCTTCGGCGAGATGAGAAAGATAAAATTGGATCATTGATAGTCACCACAAAGAGCAACATTCCCAATGGAAGGCTTTAGGTGAAATCTATACCAAGATAACTCCAAAGAAGAGATTGATGGATTTAAAATACCTCATTCTTGAGAACATGTGAATCAAGAAACACGAACTCGAAATTATCAAGAATGACATAACACCACCTCAAAAGATAAGGTAGAAAGAATTGCACTTTGGAATGCAAGATGAAGAATGCTTGAACTCCCCAAAACAAAACATGTGTTTAGCACCATGTTTACTTTTGAGTATAGCTTAGCAGATCATAACTTCGAGAGAAATCTTGAAGAACAATTGAAACATGAATAGAATCCTTGACGAACCACCATGTAGAGCCTCAATGAAGAACTCCGGTAATGAAAGGATGATAGAAAGGAAGAGAAGTTGAAAGAACAAGGTGAGCCTTGTGATGATTTAGATGAAGCTTCGCGACTAGATAATGCGGAAAACTTGGAACTCCGGAAAAGAAAAGATGAAACATCTTGAACCGGGAAATGTGACATGATGAACAACTCCGGAAAGAAGAAACTAGATTACTTGGATGAAACAATAATAAGAATTACGTTATGCCTATCCTTCACCAATTTAAATTGATGACAAGCAAAGGATTTGGCATACTACTTATTCTCATAGAAAGGATTAAGAGAGATATAGCGTAAACTTGAGAAGGTATTGATGGAACCACCGGTAGGATTGAAACAACGAAAGAACAAATGAATTGATATGATAACGAAGGAAGAGAAATCTTGAACGAAACACCATAAGAATTGAAAATGAACGTAGCAAATGCACAATTCACCGGGAAGAATTGGAAAACGAATGAAGATACTTGAGGGGATTTAGATACATGAGAACGAAGAAATCATGAACTGACTAAAGAGTATACTTGAACGATCCACCGGTAAGATTTGGAGAACGAGAGCTGAAAGCTTGAATGAATAATTCTGAGATGATGGGTTGCGGAGAATCAATCTGAAAAGACTCTTGAATTGCTCCGGATGGATGAAAAAAAATTCTCACAATCGAAAACAATTATGAGAGGATGGCATCAAGCTAGAACCATGAATCTTGAAGAGAATGGAGCAAGATTTAAGAGAAACTCTTCTTCGGTCTTCAAATGTTGAGAATGATGATGAGAACCACCATGAATTGTTGAGATACTCCGGGAGAATGAAAAGCGAAGAGGTTGAGACAACAATGAAAAGAATTTGAAAGCAAACTTGGAGAAGCATGTGACTGATGGGATCCATTCTTACGTCAAACTCGAAAAGGATTAAGAATGGCTCCGGAATAATTAGAAGGGGTCAGGTAAGATCCTGGGAAAAGACCTGTGGGTTAGGGCCCACTCAAAAGAAAACACTATTGAAAGATTGGTTGAAAGGGGGGATTGCACCGGTTGAATTAAATGTCTTGAATGAGATAACAACCTCGAAATATCTTGAACGGATTGAGAATGGAAACACAAGTCTTCCGAGATATCTTCAGCACTCCAGAACAAATGAATAGCGAGAAGTGAAAGATTAAGAGGTGCATCGGCAAGAGAATACCTTTGAAACAAGGAAAGGATATGATCGACAAAGCTTGAATTAAATCCACCGGAAAGGAATACGAGAATGAAGATTGATGAACTTGAAACTGTTGAGCATCTTCATGGGAAATCACCGGATAAGAACCTTGATTGAAAAGAGTGAAGAGACTTCACATGAATAAAAGGATACTTGGTTAAGAAATCTGAGTCCTTGAAGAAAAATGGTGGGAGGGCGGGAAAACAAAGGCAAATTGGGACTGATGAAATGGATACCGTTGAAGAACACTTAGAATTGATCTTGCGGATGTTGAAAATGATCGGATCCACTTGAAGAGAAGCACACCGGTTGGAAAAGAGTTGACATGACAACCTCAATGATCAAAAAGGATTAGCACTCCCATAGAAATATGAGAACACCATTTGAAAGGTATGGAATCAACACTTGACATTGAAGCAACTCGAATACCACAAATAAAACAAAACACAGGATTTGGCTTGCAGAATAAGCCGGAACAAACATATGATAGAGATTTCATCCGAAGTTTTCGTGGTGGGGCCCACACGGGCTCGAGTGTACAGCACAATCATGTACAAGGCAGTGCACAAGACATACGAAGTGTCCCCGAACCAGCATAGCCAAGGGTTCTTTAAGACACAACGAGACCACTGTAAAAACGACCGTGGAAAGGCGGACCACTAGACGTCGAACCCCAATCTCATATCATGCATCTGTCGAAAAGATATTCTAGGAGCTACTTGAATTCCCACCTATAAAACTCCCGAAACTTTCTGGTTATGCAATCTGGTGTTGGGGATACAGGGGAAGCAATATATATCTCACCCAAAACTAACAATCCCTACATCCAGTTGTATCCATCCGTCAACACATAACCAAGAAACCTTCAGAAATCGTGTACCTCAACCTTCGAAAAGCATCCGTTATACCAGTTATGGCAATACTCCCGAGCTCGCCCCAGTACTGGGTTATCGGGGTTATCTCACCAACAACTGTACAAAAGAGATTTTCGATGTCGGCAAAACTCAGGTATTCCAGAACTGCAATGATAAAATTGTGATGACAACACCTCAGAGCTCGACTCCCCGGGTCAAAGCCACATAAATAGACAGGAGGCACCAAGAACAATGTTCTTGTCACAAAACCATCGAAACGATTCTAAGATACCCGCGTGATCCTAAAAAAATTTAGTGAAATTTGAGGAGAGGAAAGACAAAACATCTACGTCAGGAGACCTCACCAGAGCGACGAAGGGACTGAGGAGTAAAAAGAATCCTACTCTCCAATATATATAATCCTAAGACTCAAAATAGTTTTCTTCTAGACTCAACAACGGCCAACAATCAAGGGGGCTCCTATGGTCGGTCGAGGCTCTGATACCAACTTGTCACGCCCAATATGCGACCCTATCCAACAGGAACTCGAAGGTCCCACCAAGGATAGACCCGCATATTGAAACGCTTTTGCAAGGTGGATATCATTACATCAACATTACATAATAGATGGGGATACATACATAAGGCATACAATGCCACACGAATACAACATTACAATACATAAGAGCATCATCCGACTACGGATGAATCACAAACAGAAACTCAAACGACATCCACCCTGCTAGCCCAGGCTGCCGACCTGGAACCTATCCCCTGATCGAAGAAGAAGCAGAAGAAGAACTCAACGCAAGCAAACATCGCTCTCGCGTCATGATCATCGCATGAACCTGTACCTGCAACTGTTGTTGTAGTAATCTGTGAGCCATGAGGACTCAGCAATCCCATTACCATCGGTATCAAGACTAGCAAAGCTTAATGGGAAAGGAAGGGATAAAGTGGTGAGGCTGCAGCAGCGACTAAGCATATATGGTGGCTAACATACGCAAAGAAGAGCGAGAAGAGAGCAAAAGGAACGGTCGTCAACTAGTAATGATCAAGAAGTGATCCTGAACTCCTACTTACGTCAAACATAATCCAAAATTGTGTTCACTTCCCGGACTCCGCCGAAAAGAGACCATCACGGCTACACACACGGTTGATGCGTTTTAATTCGGATCTGGTGTCAAGTTATCTACAACCGAACATTAACAAATTCCCATCTGCCTATAACCACAGGCATGGCTTTCGAAAGATTATACCCTGCAGGGGTGTCCCAACTTAGCCCATGACAAGCTCTCGTGATCAACGAAGGAATAGACCTTCTCCCAGGAAGACCCGATCAGACTCGGAATCCCGGTTTACAAGACATTTCGACAATGGTAAAACAAGACCAGCAAGACCGCCCGATGCGCCGACAATCCCGATAGGAGCTGCACATATCTCGTTCTTGGGGCAACACCGGATGAACACTACGTACAACTAAAACCAGCCCTCGAGTTTCCCCGAGGTGGCGCTGCAAGTGGCTTTGGTTCGGACCAACACTTAAACAAGCACTGGCCCGGGGGGGCTGTAATAAAGATGACCCTTGGGTTAATTACTCCCAAGGGAAAAGTAGGTGGTGGTGAGGCAAATGGTAAAAGTCAATGTTGGGCCTTGCTGGAGGAGTTTTATTCAAAGCGAACTGTCAAGGGGGTCCCATAAATCACCCGACCGCATAAGGAACGCAAAATCCGGGAACATAACACCGGTATGATGGAAACTAGGGCGGCAAGAGTGGAACAAAACACCAGGCATAAGGCCGAGCCTTCCACCCTTTACCAAGTATATAGATGCATTAATAATATAAGAGATATTATGATATCCCAACCAAAATCCTGTCCACCATGGAGAAATCTTCAACTTCACCTGCAACTAACAACGCTATAAGAGGGGCTGAGCAAAGCGGTAACATAGCCAAGCAACGGTTTGCATAGGAAGGGTGTCAAAGGTTAGAGGTTCATGGCAATATGGGATGGCTCGACAAACAGATGATAGGTAGCACAGCAAAGCGATAGAACGAAGCAACTAGCATAGCAATGATAGTAGTGAGATCCAGGGTAGCAGTCATCTTGCCTGAAATCCCGCAAGGAAGGAGAACGAGTCCATGAAGAAGACAAGCGGACGTAGTCGAACGAATCCTCACAATTGCAACATTACCGGAACTAAGAAGCAACACCGGAAAGAAACAAACAACATGGTAAACACACAAGCATAGTCATGGCATGATGCACAATCAAGTATGATGCATGTCCGGTTTAAAGAGGCATGGCATGGCAAGTGCAACAAGCAATACTACAAGTTAAGTGGAGCTCAATATGCAACGAGTTGCATATTGACAAAACACCACATGGACATATTTAGTTTAATCTCGTTTAAGCTACCAAACAAAATTAAATGTTGTTAAACATGGCAAGAGGTGAAGCATGACCAAACTAACTATTTAGGCAAATTTAAATGAGGCCGGAACAACAAACAACAATTCCGGAAAATCCCCATATGCATATTTTAGATTCGGTACTGTTCTGCCCTAAACACAATTTTAGAGTTGTTAAACATTAAAACAAAGTGCACCATGTTAATCTAGGCATTTTTTCCACCCCATTTACATATAAAATTTATTTAAAATGGAGCTACGGTTATTTAGTTATGAATTAAAGCATTTTAACATGGCATATTAGCAAATTAATGCAAACATCAATTTAAACATTTTAGACATGGATGAAAATGGCATATTATTAATCTACACAATTTTCTGAGCATTTTACATATATAAATTATTTTAATCTGATGCACGGTTAATTAGTTATTACATGCATGAGGTTCAAGGGTTTTTCTGCAAAACTGGTAAAACTTGGATAATAGCTAAAATCGCAGAACGGAAAAAAAACTACTAGGCTGAAACTGTTGGGCGCTGGGCTGCTCACCTAGCTGGGCTAGGCCCAGATCGGTGGAGGTGGGAGCTGCTCACATTGGGCTTCAGCCCAGGACGGTGGCGCGGCTGGGCTGGGCCTTGGAGAGGCAAGGCCCACAAGGGCGTCCCTCGCGGTCAACGAAGGCCTCGGGCGCTCCTCGTCCTCCCCGACAGGAAGTCGAGCGAGGCCATGGCGCGGCGCTGGCGAGGACTGATGGCGGCTCCGGTGATGGTAAGACGACGACGGCGAGGCGACAAAGGGCGGCAGAGGGGTGGATCCAGGCGCGGACGGGCGTCGGGGTCCCGTTTCTGGCTGGATCGAGGCGGAGGGCAGCGTCCCATGGACTCCGGCGCGACGTGGGAAGGCAGGGGACCGACGGGGAGGTCCGGGCGATGGCGCGTGTGAAGTCTGGCGAGGCGGCGAGGGGAGACTGCGGCGGGGGCGCGCTCCTGCGAGGCCCGGTCGCCGGAGTCAGCCGGCAGCAAGGCGGCGGAGCTCTGGATCGGGAGCTCCTCTCCCGATCTGGATCGATTGAGCGAGCGGGCGAGGAGGCGAGGCGCTGGGGCGCTCGGGCGGAGAGAGCAGGATGCGGGCTCGGGCGGGCCTCCCAGGGCCCGATCTGGGTCCTGGCGGCGCTGACTGGTGGGGGGAGCGAGGCAGGGACATGTGGCTTGAGGGGATTGGAGGGGAGCTGCGGCTGGCTGAGGTGGCGCCCTAGGAGTGGCTGGAAGGACGTGGTGACGGCGGCGCCAAGTGGCGGAGGCGGGATGGGCCGGCGCGGAAAACAAGGAGAAGGTGGGAGGTGGCGGCTGCGGGAGGTTAGGGGAGGCTAGGGGCTAGGGTTGCCCAATTTAGGAAGGAGGGGGTGTTTATATAGGGTAAGGCTAGGGTTAGAGGGGGTTAGGAGGGGTTTCCGGACCCTCGGATCGCGATCGTGCGCTCCGGACAGAGAGGGGGACTAGGTGGCTGCAGGTGGGCTGTGACGAGAGGGTCTGGAATGAGGGGAGAGAAGAGAGGTTGCAGCCCGGCGGCAGTTTCGGAGACCGAAACGTCCGACGATGGTACCGGCAATGGTACCGCTATATGTTTAACGGTTGGGCTATCAAATGAACTTCGAACGCGACGAAACTTGGCAGGCGGCCTGTCTACACTATAATAAGACCGCGCGACAAGTTGCAACCCATTCCGAGAACATTTTATGCCACTTATAAAATAATATTTCGGAGGTGTCGTGGGCGTGTGCGAGTGTGTCTGGCTCAGAACGGACAACGGAGAGAACCGGCGGAACCCGAACGGATGCAAGTTTTGAAAAACATGCGGATGAAATGCAGGTGATGACATAAGACGAGATGCATAACTAGAACAAAATGCAAAACAACAGACAAAAACCCAACCACGAAGGAAGTAACATATCGCATCTCCGGAAAAGGCAAGAGTTGGAGTTACGAATATGGAAAGTTGTATCCGGGGCGTTACAGCCACCGTCGACGCACATGGCCTCTGTAGCTTTCTGGAACTGATGGTCGCTGGACTCATCGTCCTTGTCCTGATCCTCGTCTTCCTATTTCTTGTCACGGCCCCTGGTGGGCCTCTCTTGCTGGTTGTCCTTGCTGGGGCGGCCTCCTTGGTCGCCACGCTTCTTGTCGGGCCCTCCGGCACCATCTTGCCCCTTCTCCTTGTCTCGTCGCTCGTACTCAGCTTTTTTGCTTTTCAGCAAGTAGCTTGACTTGCCGGCAGTTCTGGAGTTCGTGGCCTTTGGTGCGGTGGATCTTACAGTACTGCTTGTTGGAGCAACCCGGCTTGTCGGTAGCCGCCAAGGCTCCGCAAGCGGCACACCCGGAAACCTCCTTGCCGGGGTCGCATGCCTTGGCCTTCTTGGTAGCACCGGTGTCGTCAGACCCGTCGATGGCAAGTACAGTCTTGCCCTTGCGCTTCCTATTGCTATGTCGCCCCTTCTTTGCAGGAGCAGTGGTGTCGTCTATGGAGTCGATTTCCACGCCGGCGTCTTCGCCGAGGTATTTCCTTCCCTCCTCAGCCTGAGCACACCTGTCGGCCAGAACATAGAGTTCGTCCACATCCCTGACCTTGTTCATTGCCAGCTCTTCACGCATCTTGCGATTGCGCACATTCTGGTGAAATGCACTGATCACGGCGGCAGGATGAACGTCTCGGATGTTGTATTGCACCCAGCTGACCTTCTGGATGTACTTGCGCAGGCTTTCTCCTTCCTTCTGGGGAATGATATGCAAATCACTCGCCTGGCCATGAGCTTGATGGCCTCCGGTAAAGGCATCAACAAACTCATGGCACAGGTCTGACCAAGAAGAAATGGAGTCCGCCGGCAAGTGCATCAACCACGACATGACGTTGGGCTTAAGTGCCAACGGGAAATAATTTGCGAGCACCTTTTCGTCGCGTGCCCCAGCAGCCTGCATCGTGATGGTGTAGATGCTGAGGAATTCCGATGGGTGGGTCTTGCCGTTGTACTTATCGCCCACGTCAGGCTTGAACGTGCGGTGGGAAGGCCATTGGAACTGGCGCAGCTCACAGGTAAAGGTCGGGCAACCCACCTCGTAAGGTAGGCCACCAAAGCCCCCCGGAGTCGGGTGGTCCATAGCGGGTCCCGCCCGCCTGTCTGATTGGTGGCACGCATCGCACCGGAGGTCGATAGTGGTTCGAGCATCTTCATGAACTCGTCCTGAAGGACTTGGCATTGATCGCCGCGGGTCCATGGGTCGGACGACGCTACTGATATATTGTCATGAGTGTCATCACGATGGACCGACGCTCGCAGTGGCTGGTGCGGGGAAGGAGAGTGCACCGTGGCAGCGTCTCCCCCATCCCCTACTCTGCTGGGATGTGGTAGCTCTATGTAGCGTCGGTCCATGGGCGCCGCTTGCCGCGGCTCATCCCTGTTGGCGATGCCGACGAGGCTCCGGATGGTGGCTCTCCACTCGTCGAGCTTCTCCGCAGCAGGGGAAAATCAAGGAGCAGTTGCGCGCACCAATGCTTCTGCTGGCGTGGGGGCGGCGAAAGCTGCGTGGACCGTGATGCGCTCGGACCTCTCACCACGTCAGAGGGAGCTCTATCACGGTCCTGCGGCCGCACGCCGTTCCCTCTAGCGCTCCGGCGCGTGCATGCTGGCCTTCTTCGTCCCGCGAATGGTGCGTGGGGCTCTTCCCACGGCGGCGCCCGGGATCCTCAACGTGGCGGCGTTGCTCACCACGCGCAACTTGGGAGGAGCGCGCGGTGGGTGCCGGCGTGGGCGTCTTGGAGGTTGTCGTGCCACCAGCTGGTGGTACAGCGACAGCTGTGGAGGGCCCCGCGCTGCCTGCGGGGGGCACAATTCCATCTCTGGATCCGGCGACGCACGGCTTGTCGTTCTGCTAGCGAGCGGCGCCACTCGCCAGGGCCTGGCTGTCAGAGCGATGCGGGTGTTTGCGGGCCGCACCTTGGGTCCTCTCCGCGACAGGCCCGCTCCCCGCCCGCACTGGTGCGGACGGTCCAGCTCCAAACGAGTCGATTGCCGTCGTCGTCTTCTTCCTTGCAGCCATGGCGACGAAGAACTACTGAAAGAACTCCCGAACCAGATTATCTCAACAAGCTCCCCCTACCTGGCGCGCCAAAGATGTCGGTGGAAACGACACCTATGGGATCAAAACGGGATCCCTACTATGGTTGCAGGGCACGGGGTTGAGAGGAGAGCAGGATCGGAAGCCAATTCAGTGGATATAGAGCCTTTACCCAGGTTCGGGCCGCGTTGAGCGTAATACCCTACTCCTGCCTATGATCTCTATTTGAGTGTTCTTGTTGTTCTTGAGCTAGCTATAATGAGTGTAACTTGTCCCAGGATCCGAATCCTTTCTCCTGGATGCCTTGGGCCTCCTTTTATAGGCAAGGGGATCGCCACAGTGGGACCAGGAGGTGGCATCGGGGTATTGTGTTTGAGCCTATCGATGGTCATATGGGACAAGGCGCATTGAATGTGAACCCACGTCCCGTCCGCTGTCGCTCCACCTTGCTTCGACACGCGCCTGAGCCAGCAAGGCATATGGTGCCATGTAGACTAGCAGGCAGCTGAGGTGGCGCCATGTAGGCTGGCAGGCAGCTGAGGTGGCGCCATGTAGGCTGGCAGGCAGTTGAGGTGGCGCGGTGGTAGGACCTTCACAAAGATTTGCATGCCACCACGTAGGAATGCGCTGAGTTGGCCCAGGAGCCCCTTGTTGACATGCAGGTGCCTGCCTAGCTGGTGGGCTGGCAGCTGCATAGGGAATGGGGCGGGACCATGGCAGGCGCGGTCCTAGCGTAGATGTTAGAGACATCCTTAGCAAGGGGCTTGCCGGGACCCCGGCAAGGGTGTTGCCGCGGCATCGTAGTTGTCCCCGGCAAGGATGTTGCCGGAGGTCTTGTGTGCTTCTTTGGCAAGGATCTTGTCGGGGTTTGTTGCTTTCTATTCCTCCTCTGACTTGGAGTATCTCTTGTCTTCACAAAGATCTGCATGCCACCATAGAAGTGCCCCGCGAGCCCTGGTTCCAACGAGGTTGGGGGAACTTGGGCTTAAGGGTGGCGCGTCCTACTGGAGTGGGGCTAGGCAAGTTGCCCCGGCAAGACTCTTTTCGGGGCCGCGGATCCTGCCCTGGCAAGACTCTTGCCGGGGAGAATCGCCTTGCCCTCTTGATCTTCTAGTCTTGGCGTTGTGTTGACTATTTCTGCAGCTCTGGCATTTCCCCTTGCCCTGCTTAGTGTGGTCGTGGCCACATGTTGACTGCCCGTGCACTTAGTAAGGGGTACAAAGTAGTGCCTCTACTTTAGTACACCAACAAAACGGAGTCCAAACGGGATAAAAATGGACGGAGATCATTTTTGGAATATTTATGATTCTTGGGAAGAAAAACCAACACGAGACGGTGCCCGAGGGGGGCCCAGGGGGCAGGCGCACCCCTGACCCTCGTGGTACCCCGTAAGGCGGTTGACGCTCTTCTTTTGCCGCAAGAAAGCTATTTTTCGGACAAAAAACTGGGCGAAGGTTTCAATTCAATCGGACTTACGGATCTTCCGATATATAAGAAACAGTGAAAGGGAAGAATCGGGGAACGCAGAAACAGAGAGAGACAGAGAGACAGATCCAATCTCGGAGGGTCTCTCGCCCCTCCCATGCCATGGAGACCATGGACCATAGGGGAAACCCTTCTTCCATCTAGGGGTAAGGTCAAGGAATAAGATGTAGAAGGGGGTCTCTCTCCCCCTTGCTTCCGGTGGCGCCAGAACACCGCCGGGGCCATCATCATCACCGCGATCTACACCAACACCTCCATCATCTTTACCAACATCTCCATCACCTTCCCCCATCTATATTCAGCGGTCCACTCTCCCGCAATCCGCTATACCCTCTACTTGAACATGGTGCTTTATGCTTCATATTATTATCCAATGATGTGTTGCCATCCTATGATGTCTAAGTAGATTTTCGCTGTCCTATCGGTGATTGATGAATTGCTATGATTGGTTTAATTTGCTTGTGGTTATGTTGCTGTCCTATTATGCCCTCCGTGTCGTGCAAGCGTGAGGGATTCCTGCTGTAGGGTGTTGCAATACGTTCATGATTCACTTATAGTGGGTTCCTTGAGTGACAGAAGCATAAACCCGAGTAAGGGGGTTGTGGTGTATGGGATAAAGGGGACTTGATGCTTTAATGCTATGGTGGGTTTTTACCTTAATGATCTTTAGTAGTTGCGGATCCTTGGTAGAGTTCCAATCATAAGTGCATATTATCCAAGAAGAGAAATTATGTTAGCTTATGCCTCTCCCACATAAAACTTGATATCGGTCTAGTAAAGTAGTCAATTGCTTAGGGACAATTTCACAACTCCTACCACCACTTTTCCACACTCGCTATACTAACTTTATTGCTTCTTTATCTAAACAGCCCCTACTTTTTATTTATGTGCTCTTTATTATCTTGAAATTCTATCCAACAACACCTACAAAGTACTTCTAATTTCATACTTGGTCTAGGTAAAGCGAACGTCAAGCATACGTAGAGCTGTATTGGTGGTCGATAGAACTTGAGGGAATATTTGTTCTACCTTTAGCTCCTCGTTGGGTTCGACACTCTTAGTTATCGAAAGAGGCTACAATTGATCCCCTATACTTATGGGTTATCAAGACCTTTTTCTGGCGCTGTTGCCGGGGAGTCATAGCACGGGGTGAATATTCTCGTGTGTGCTTGTTTGCTTTATCACTAAGTAATTTTTATTTGCTATTCTAAGTTGTTCTCTATCTTTAGTTATGGACACGGAACACGAAATACCAAAAAAATTAGGTGTACTTGCTACTCATGGAGATGGGGAACCTCCTAAAACCCTCGATGCTCGTTATGTGAAAGAAATTATGTACTACTTTGATAATCCTGAGTAAACCCCATTCAATTATGTTATGGGAGACACGCTGGATCAACGTGAATACTTTAGGGATTATCGCTTGACACAAAAAGGAAACTATTATGGGATCAAATTCACATGTTGCATTGGTATGCTCGTCAACTATGCTTGAGATATGATTATACTTGTTGCTCTAGGATGAAGGCTCCACACCTTCCCTTTTCATGCAAATTTAATGATGATAAAACCTTGGCTTCCGATGCTAATGGTATCTATGATTACTATGATGTGGAACAAATAGAAGAATTTATTGCTTTTATGGGTGCTTATGAAATTGAATCTTTGTTTAAAGAGTTTGAAGATTTTGATGATTCAGTTTATAGACCTGAAAATTTAGCTATCCTTAAATATTGCTATGAGAATTATGAATTCAATTCCGATATTGATGCATTTATTGAGAAAGTCTCCGCTGTCCAAGAAGAGATTAATATGTTGCAGGAGTCTATGGAAGAGGAAATTGATGAAACTATGAGCTCACTGGATGAAAAAGATGATGATGAGAGCGAAGAACAAAAGGAGGAAGAGCGGATTAGCTACCCATGCCCACCTTCTAATGAGAGTAACTCTTCAACTCATACATTTTTTAATTCCCCTTCGTGCTTACCGAAGGATGATTGCTATGATGATTGTTATGATCCCGTTGATTCTCTTGACATATCCCTTTTTGATGATGCTTGCTATGCTTGTGGCCAAGATGCCAATATGAATTATGCTTATGAAGACGAACTTGCTATAGTTCCTTATGTTAAACATGAAATGTTGCTATTGCACCCACGCATGATAGTCCTATTATCTTTTTGAATTCTCCAAACTACACTATATCGGAGAAGTTTGTGCTTATTAAGGATTATATTGATGGGTTGCCTTTTACCGTTACACGTGATGATTTTGATAGATATAATATGCATGTGCTTGCTGCTCCTACTTGCAATTATTATGAGAGAGGAACTATATCTCCACCTCTCTATGTTTCCAATATGATAGAATTGCAAGAAACTGCTTATACTATGCATTAGCCTTTACTTGGTGTGCATAAATTGTTCTTTTATGACATGCCGATGCATAGGAAGATAGTTAGACTTCGTTGTTGCATGATATATGTTACTTTGTGCTCACTACTAAATTACAAATCATTGTTAATTAAAATTGGCTTTGATATACCTTGGGATCCGGGTGGATTCATTACTTGAGCACTTTAAGCCTAGCTTAATGGCTTTAAAGAGAGTGCTGCTAGGGAGACAACCCAGAAGTTTTAGAGAGTCATTTGTTGAGTGCTTTTATATAGTCTAAAAACAAAAAAAATAGGGGAACCCAAAACTTTTCAAAAAGGAAAGTGAAAGTGAGAGAGACACGCATTGTTGAAGTGCTAGCCTTGAACTTTGTTCATCCTCACGGAAACTTTGTGAATCTTAATTACAGAAACTTTTCATCAAAAATAATTATTCCCTTGTACAATTCCATTGTATTATAAATAATGTGCCAAGGTTTGCCTTTAGGATGTTTACAATGCTTGTTGGTTTGTGCGGTGCAGGAGAGAAACTTTGGATGTAGTGCATGATTTTACATTTTTTACTGGAACGTCAAATTGTTCTGATACCTCTTGCACTGTCTTTCTGTACAAATTGTTTATTTTTTGTAATTTTGATAGAATTTTTGGGGTACTATAAGTATGGTGAATGTTTAGACTGTTCTATTTTTGATGCATAGTTTGCTTATTTTGATGAAACTATCAATCTCTATCAGTGGATTAAGCCATGGAAAAGTTATATTACAGTAGACACAATGCAAAAATAAACTATGAATTGGTTTGCAACAGTACTTAGAGTAGTGATTTGCTTTATTATACTAACGGATCTTGTCGAGTTTTCTGTTGAAATTTTGTGTGGATGAAGTGTTTGATCGAGGAGGTCTCGATATGAGGAAAAGGAAGAGAGGCAAGAGCTCAAGCTTGGGGATGCCCAAGGCACCCCAAGTAAATCTTCAAGGAGACTCAAGCGTCTAAGCTTGGGGATGCCCTGGAAGGCATCCCCTCTTTCTTCAACAAGTATCGATATGTTTTCGGATTCGTTTCGTTCATGCGATATGCTTGGAGCGTCTTTTGCATTTAGTTTTCACTTTTCTTGTATGCACCATTCTGGCATGAGATAGTCCTTGGTTGATTTATAGAATTCTCATTGCACTTCACTTAAATCTTTTGAGTATGGCTTTATAGAATGCTTCATGTGCTTAACTTATATCTTTTGAAGTTTGGATTGCCTATTTCTCTTCACATAGAAAACCGCCAATTGTAGAATGCTCTTATGATTCACTTATATTTGTTAGAGCGTGGGCATATCTTTTGTAGAAAGAATTAAACTCTCTTGCTTCACTTATATCTATTTAGAGAGATGACAGGAATTGGTCATTCATATGGTTAGTCATAAAATCCTACAAATATTGCACCCACGCATGATAGTCCTATTATCTTTTTGAATTCTCCAAACTACACTATATCGGAGAAGTTTGTGCTTATTAAGGATTATATTGATGGGTTGCCTTTTACCGTTACACGTGATGATTTTGATAGATATAATATGCATGTGCTTGCTGCTCCTACTTGCAATTATTATGAGAGAGGAACTATATCTCCACCTCTCTATGTTTGTAATATGATAGAATTGCAAGAAACTTCTTATACTATGCATTGGCCTTTACTTGGTGTGCATAAATTGTTCTTTTATGACATGCCGATGCATAGGAAGATAGTTAGACTTCGTTGTTGCATGATATATGTTACTTTGTGCTCACTACTAAATTACAAATCATTGTTAATTAAAATTGGCTTTGATATACCTTGGGATCCGGGTGGATTCATTACTTGAGCACTTTAAGCCTAGCTTAATGGCTTTAAAGAGAGTGCTGCTAGGGAGACAACCCAGAAGTTTTAGAGAGTCATTTGTTGAGTGCTTTTATATAGTCTAAAAACAAAAAAAATAGGGGAACCCAAAACTTTTCAAAAAGGAAAGTGAAAGTGAGAGAGACACGCATTGTTGAAGTGCTAGCCTTGAACTTTGTTCATCCTCACGGAAACTTTGTGAATCTTAATTACAGAAACTTTTCATCAAAAATAATTATTCCCTTGTACAATTCCATTGTATTATAAATAATGTGCCAAGGTTTGCCTTTAGGATGTTTACAATGCTTGTTGGTTTGTGCGGTGCAGGAGAGAAACTTTGGATGTAGTGCATGATTTTACATTTTTTTACTGGAACGTCAAATTGTTCTGATACCTCTTGCACTGTCTTTCTGTACAAATTGTTTATTTTTTGTAATTTTGATAGAATTTTTGGGGTACTATAAGTATGGTGAATGTTTAGACTGTTCTATTTTTGATGCATAGTTTGCTTATTTTGATGAAAATATCAATCTCTATCAGTGGATTAAGCCATGGAAAAGTTATATTACAGTAGACACAATGCAAAAATAAACTATGAATTGGTTTGCAACAGTACTTAGAGTAGTGATTTGCTTTATTATACTAACGGATCTTGTCGAGTTTTCTGTTGAAATTTTGTGTGGATGAAGTGTTTGATCGAGGTGGTCTCGATATGAGGAAAAGGAAGAGAGGCAAGAGCTCAAGCTTGGGGATGCCCAAGGCACCCCAAGTAAATCTTCAAGGAGACTCAAGCGTCTAAGCTTGGGGATGCCCTGGAAGGCATCCCCTCTTTCTTCAACAAGTATCGGTATGTTTTCGGATTCGTTTCGTTCATGCGATATGTGCAAGTCTTGGAGCGTCTTTTGCATTTAGTTTTCACTTTTCTTGTATGCACCATTCTGGCATGAGATAGTCCTTGGTTGATTTATAGAATTCTCATTGCACTTCACTTAAATCTTTTGAGTATGGCTTTATAGAATGCTTCATGTGCTTAACTTATATCTTTTGAAGTTTGGATTGCCTATTTCTCTTCACATAGAAAACCGCCAATTGTAGAATGCTCTTATGATTCACTTATATTTGTTAGAGCGTGGGCATATCTTTTGTAGAAAGAATTAAACTCTCTTGCTTCACTTATATCTATTTAGAGAGATGACAGGAATTGGTCATTCATATGGTTAGTCATAAAATCCTACAAAAAACTTGTGGATCACTGAATATGATATGTTTGATTCCATGCAATAGTTTTGCGATATAGAGATGATAATATGTGGGAGGTACTAGTAGATGGTTGTGTTTAGTAAGGATATTGGTGTTAAGCTTTGTGATTCCCGAAGCATGCACGTATGGTCTACTATCACGCCCAATATGCGACCTTATCCTAAAGGAACTCGAAGGTCCCACCAAGGATAGAAGCGCATATTGGAGACGCTTTTGCAAGGTGGATATCATTACATCGTACCATTACATAATAGTTGGGGATACATACCAAAGTTATACAATGCCACATGAATACAACATCATCATACATAAGAGCAACATCCGGCTATGGATGAAACACAAACAAAAACTCAAACGACATCCACCCTGCTAGCCCAGGCTGCCGACCTGGAACCTATCCCCTGATCGAAGAAGAAGCAGAAGAAGAACTCCAAAACATGCAAACATCGCTCTCGTGTCATGATCATCGCAAAACCTGTACCTGCAACTGTTGTTGTAGTAACCTGTGAGCCACGAGGACTCGGCAATCCCATTACCATGGGTATCAAGACTAGCAAAGCTTAATGGGAAAGCTTAGTGGTGAGGTTGCAGTAGTGACTAAGCATGATATGGTGGCTAACATACGCAAATAAGAGCGAGAAGAGAAGCAACGGAACGGTCGTGAAGTTAGCAATGATCAAGAGGTGATCCTGAACTCCTACTTACGTCAAACATAACCCAAAACCGTGTTCACTTCCCGGACTCCGCCGAAAAGAGACCATCACGGCTACGCACAGGGTTGATGCGTTTTAATTGAGTCAAGTGTCAAGGTATCTACAACCGGGCATTAACAAATTCCCATCTGCCACATAACCGCGGGCACGGCTCTCGAAACTTTATACCCTACAGGGGTGTCCCAACTTAGCCCATCACAAGCTCTCGCGGTCAACGAAGGATATTCCTTCTCCCAGGAAGACCCGATCAGTCTCGGAATCCCGGTTTACAAGACATTTCGACAATGGTAAAACAAGACCAGCAAAGCCGCCCGATGTGCCGACAATCCCGATAGGAGCTGCACATATCTCGTTCTTAGGGCAACACCGGATGAGACTAGCTACGAGTAAAACCAGCCCTCAAATTTCCCCGAGGTGGCCCCGCAGGCAGCTCGGTTCGGACCAGCACTTAGAGAAGCACTGGCCCGGGCGGGCTAAAATAAAGATGACCCTCGGGTTGGCCGACCCAAGGGAAGGGTATAGGTGGTGGTGAGGCAAATGGCAAAACCAAGGTTGGGCCTTGCTGGAGGTGTTTTATTCAAAGCGAACTGTCAAGGGGGTCCCATAGATCACCCAACTGCGTAAGGAACGCAAAATCAAGGAACATAACACCGGTATGACGGAAACTAGGGCGGCAAGAGTGGAACAAAACACTAGGCATAAGGCCGAGTCTTCCACCCTTTACCAAGTATATAGATGCATTAATTAAATAAGAGATATTGTGATATCCCAACATAATCCTGTCCACAATGGAGCAATCTTCAACTTCACCTGCAACTAACAACGCTATAAGAGGGCTGAGCAAAAGTGGTAACATAGCCAAGCAACAGTTTGCTAGGAAGGATGAAAAAGGTTAGAGGATGACATGGCAATTTGGGAGGCTTGAAGAGCAAGTGAATAGTGTCGGTGTCAAAACCGGCGGATCTCGGGTAGGGGGTCCCGATCTGTGTGTCTTAGGCTGATGGTAACAGGAAGCAAGGGACACAATGTTTACCTAGGTTCGGGCCCTCTCGATGGAGGTAAAACCCTACTTCCTGCTTGATTAATATTGAAGATATGTGTAATACAAGAGTAGATCTACCACGAGATCGTAGAGGCTAAACCCTAAGAGCTAGCCTCTGATGGTATGATTGTAATTGTGATCGGCCTTCAAAGGACCATCCTCTCCGATTTATATAGACACCGGAAAGCTAGGGTTTACATGGAGTCGGTTACAAGAAAGGAAACATAATATTCGAATCGCCAAGCTTGTCTTCCACGCAAAGGAGAGTCCCATCCGGACACGAGCCGAAGTCTTGAGTCTTGTATCTTGACGCTTCTATGACCGGATACCCCCTTATCCAGGACTCCCTCAGTAGCCCATGAACCAGGCTTCAATGACGATGAGTCCGGCGCGCAGTCTTGTCTTCGGCATTGCAAGGCGGGTTCCTCCTCTGAATACTCCAAGGTTATTATCGAACACGTAGGCTGTGTCCGGATCTGCAAGATGATCTTCACACACCATAGTAGGGAACATAGCATAAATCTGTTATGCTGGCAATTTTTATACGTCGTGCCCTTGCATTGTTGCCTGGTCCAACATGGACCGGCGTCTCCTGCTCCACCTCGACTCGTGTTGTGAGGCGGTTTTATTGGCACGTCCTGTCAAAGCAGAGATCGTGTTCCTCTTAATACGTGATTTTCATCAATGTGGGCATATGTGACCTCACAGCGACCGTTGGTATGATTTCGTGTATTTTAGATAAGCCTCAAGCGGTCACGCTGAGGACTCTTGGTATTCATCCCTTTCATAAAGGGGTAAAGGCCTACGCCTCTTCTCCACCTCTCCTGCCCCTTCTCGCACCTCGAGCTCCAGCACTCAAAACCTAAGCTCCAACACCCCAGATCCCCAGTATGTCCGGATCCGACGCAACAGGCCGGTTGGCGGCCTCCTCGATTCAGGAGGAGGACATTGCGAAGCTTAGGGAGGTCGGATACCTGACCGCCGATATCCAGCATAGGCTTCCCGCTCCGGGGCAAGTTATCCCTACGCCGGAGCCCAACGTGAGCGTCGTGTTTGTCCCACACTTCCTCCGAGGCATAGGCCTCACCCTCGACCCCTTTGTGAGGGGCTCATGTTCTACTATGGTTTGGGTTTCCATGATCTGGCTCCAGACGCCATCCTCCATATCTCGTTGTTCATTATTGTGTGCGGGGCTTTTCTCCACGTCAACCCACACTTCGGCTTATGGATCAAGGCCTTCAATGTGAAGCCAAAGATGATCGAGGGGCGACATGCGGAGTGCGGAGGAGCCATAATAAGCAAGAACGCCGATGCCCCATGGCCAGAGGGTTCTTTTCCGGAAGTATCTGATGTGTGGCAACGGAGGTGGTTTTATGTCACAGCTCCCAGAGGCACAAAGTGGGTAGCTGCACCCGAGTTCCGCTCCGGCCCTCCATCACAATTAGCGTCTTGGACTGATGTAGGACGGAATTATGGGCCCGCTGGCGATGTACCAGAACTGCAGAATTGTATCCGCGAGCTTATCGAGAGGGACATAAATCTTGTCAGCATAATGCAAGTGATGCTAGTCCGGTGGATGTTGCCGTGCAAACGTCGACCTCTCCGGATGTGGGAGTTCAATCCAGAGGGTCCGCGGACTATTAAGCACTTCTTCGGCCTGAAGCTCGAAGGAATGTGTAAATTATTCTTTGGACCACAAGTAAAGCGTCAGGACACCACCGAGGATGCGGGCCTAAGCTGCAATCGTCTAGATGCCCAACTAAGTAACCTTAAAGCCGGACACTTCATTTATATTTATCATAACTAGTATTCTAACAATCCCTCCGCGGCCAGGAATGGCTCGACAAGGCGAAGAGAATCAGGTGTTCGACGCCACTTCCTGAAGACTTGCCTGGCCCAACCATTGCAAAGATGCTGGACCGGGCGCTCAGCAAAATCCCTTCAGGGAAAGGCGAAGGAAAGGGCAGTGAAACCAAACTTCACGCGATGTGCATCTAGATCGGGGAAATCGCTAACCCTCCTATGGAGGATAGCCGGGAAGGGGAGGTCAAAGCCTCCTCCCCACGCGGGAAGAAGAGGGCCGCCTCCGAAGATTTGGAGGCGGAGACGCCCAAGTAAGGGAAGAAAGTATCACCAAGGAGCTCTGCCGCGACGGGCGCCCTCACCACGTCGTGCCCACCAACGGGCCAGCCCTCCACCAAGCCGTAAGTTATTCATTAATTCGAAGGTGTGATGTTACTTCGAGATTCATAACCAAGACTTTGTCTTCTGTAGTCCGGCGAGCAGTTCTTCTCAACAGAGTTCGTCTTCGGGGGACCTTCGTCCGGAGATGATGGAGAGTGAGACTCCACCCACCTCTCCTCCGCATGAAGCAGGCAACACGGAGGTGTCATCACGGAGGAGTCCGGATCTGCCGAAGCCGGCAGCGAACATGTCAGTCACCCTGAGCCCGGAGCGTTTGGCTCCCACGGGGGGCGATGAGAAGGGTCCGACACAGTTCAGTGTCCGGCCGGACGTACTGACGGGCCTTCTGGAGCGATCCGCGCATTCGGAGGAGCACCGCTCTTTAATGAGCATGGTGCTCTTGAAGATTTCTTCCACCACCAGCGGTTTGAATGAGGCATTTACAAGCCTGCTCAAAGGCTTCGAGGTATGTAGTGAAAAATGCACAATTTTTTGGTTATGAAGCGCGCGCTAGGTGTGCTCCCTGTAGATAGTAGCCCATGAGACTGGTTGCCCGCCATAGGCGGCAAAATGGGGGATCATATACTAATGGCTGCGCCATACATGTGTGCAGGTATACAAGGATCCAACAGCAGACCAGTCTGTTGAAGTTGCCGAACTAAGGAGGCAGATCGGATCCATTGATGCCGATATCACGCTCGTAAATAAACGGTTGGAGGAGTCACAGGGTATGTGCTCGGATTCCCTTATTATGATGTATAGGAAAATACAAGAGGTGCATAATATTAATGCAATGTGTTTGCACTGCAGATGGTGTTGCTGCCGTGGAGGCCCTGATGGCGGAACTTGCTCAAGCCAAGGAACAAGCTCGGGCTAGCAATGCGACTGCCCTAAAGGCGGCCGAAGAATTGAGAGCCGAACAGGCTGCTCATCACCGAAGCGAGGAAAAGATAGCCGAAATGGCTGGGGAGTTAAAAAATGCCGCCGACCGATACACACTCCTCGAAAAGGATAATAAGGCTAGTTCGGCCGAGCTGGACAAGGCACTGAATGCCGCCAAGGAGATGCGAACCGAGATCCGCAGTATGTGGGAGGAGCTCCAACAGGCCGACAAAATCATGGCTGGGGGCTCATACTTACTGCGGACGAAGTTCTTGGATCCGAAGTATGCTCCTCTGGCTGGGCGCTTGAGTCCTGCAGACGCATATGCGGACTTGGCGAATAGTACAGCTGACGCTGCCAAGTTCTTCGAGGGTCAAGGCGATGAAGAAGTGGAGAAGCTTTTCTGGTCGCAGTTCAATGCTCCCACTCGCCCGCTGCCGCTGAATGAGAAGGTGGCTGCTATGGAGGAGCTCCACAGGCTGTTCAGGCTTGCAATGCGGTCTATAATAGACCATCTTTGGCCGAAGGGGCCTAAGCCAGACAGCTATTTTGGTTTGGTGCAGCAATTCCTTGGAGCCGTGTCTCGGATTGACGCCATGAGGAGGTCGGCGTGCATAGAAGGTGCGCGGATGGCTCTAGCCCGCGTTAAAGCCTATTGGACAGATATGGAGGCCACTGTAATAGCGACCCAGGATCCGGCGGGAGGCCAATATCCGGCCGAGCACTACTTGGTGCAAGTCACAGAAGGTGCCTGCCTAATAGAGGAGCAGTGCTCGAAGAATGTCTTGTTCGAGTGATAAGTCGAATCATTGTAAAAAACAATGTTTATTTTGAATACAAGGCTATATTTATACTTTTTGCCTGAAAATATGATTGTGTCCCCTGTACGGCCATTTTTATATGTATAGATAGTCCGAAAGATAGCAGTCGTTGGCTTCAGCCCCCACGCATACAATGCGGGGGTGTTCACGAAAAATATGCATAATCACACTTGATCCAACGTCTTGGTCCATCAAGGAGGTGATCGCACGCCGAACTAGGCAACCAGACTATATAGTTGTAACACTTTCGCTTAGCCATGGGAGTCTAATGGTGGGGCTACTATGTAGCCCCTGGTACATGCGTGTGCATCCGAATGCGGGTGCGTGTGTACATGGCCGGGAAACGGCCCTTCGTTAATGCGGAGGAATCTTTAGAGATTCTAGTAGGTCTTCGAGTGGTTGATCAGTCTCTCGTTGTATCATGACAGTCAGTTTTCGGCTTTCTCTACTGAGGCGCTCATCCGGAATAACCAGGGCACAATCGCAGTAGTCTCTTTTGTCCTGCCTTAGCCGGTGATAACGGAACGTAAGGTGGCAAACCCAGGAGCCGGGCAAACCCAACATTTGACCAAAGACATGATTCGGAGCTGATGAATATACGGCCAAACTCGTGATACCGAACACTCCCGAGGGTATTCGGTCTTTGTAAAAGAAAATAGGATGACGAGAGCCTATTACAAGCCCTTAATTTCTAGGTACGTGCAATTTAGTCTGCCATGGCCAAATGCCAATAACGGCAGTATCCTCTGTGGGTATAGAACCCATGGGATGGTTAAACAACAAGAGGCAGTAGAAAAGGTTTACACAGGGGCTTAATCTAAAAAGAAACCTGTTGAACAGGGCCCTGCTGCACGTTTGCGCCTTTGTCTCCGTTGTGCCGTATCTTGGAAGGGTATCGCGCGAACATTGTCTGTAAAAAAAGGAAAACTCGTAGGAGAGTGCAACGTAAGTATGTGGTTGATAATAAAAGTGTAAGATGTTGGCCTGCCAATAAGGTTGAGCCGAATGTGGGGCTGCATTAAATATTTATAGCCCCTATTTTCCGCTATGGGGGTACATATACGGTGCCCTGGTTGAATTTTATCCGGGCTACCGAACTCGTCTAACCGTGTCTGTGGTCTTAATGACCAGTCATGTATATGATATTTGGAGGCCGCTTACAGTCCGGCCGCCAGGGCCGCTGCGTGTTCCTCTGCGCGTGAAAAGCGCTCTTTGATTCCGCTAACGGTGATGACACCACGTGGACCGGGCATCTTAAGTGTAAGGTAGCCATAATGCGGCAATGCGTTGAAGCGGGCGAAGGCCGTTCTTCCAAGCAATGCATGATAGCCGCTTTGGAAGGGTGCGATCGTGAAGAGCAGTTCTTCGCTTCTAGAGTTGTCTGGTGAGCCGAATGTTACTTCCAGCACGACGGAGCCCCTGCCGTAGGCTTCAACGCCTGGTATCACCCCTTCAAAGGTGGTGTTGCTTTGGCTAATTCTGGATGGGTTTATCCCCATTCTGCGAACAGTGTCCTCGTATATTAGATTGAGACTACTACCGCCGTCCATGAGGACACGAGTGAGACGGTATCCGTCTACTATTGGGTCAAGCACCAAGGCCTGTGATCCTCCATGCCGAATACTAGTTCGGCCGTCCATGTGATCGAAAGTGATCGGACAAGACACCCAGTAGTCAGATGTGGGTACGATGGGCTCTACCTCGTGCGCGTCTCTGAGCGTGCGTTCTTGCCTTCTCATGAATGTGTGAGTCGCGTGGATCATGTTTACTGTTTTAACCTCTGGAGGGAATTTTTTCTGTCCCCGAGTGTTCGGCTGGCGAGGTTCATCCTCGTCTTCACTTGGTGTGTCCCTTCCCTTGTGTTCGGCGTTTAATTTGCTGGCCTACTTGAAGACCCAACACTCTCTATGGCTGTGGTTTGCAGGTTTCTCCGGGGTGCCATGAATTTGGCATAGTCTGTCCAGGACCCTGTTCAGGCCGGACGGTCCCTCTTTACTGCCTTTAAATGGCTTCTTTTGCTGATCAGGTTGAGAGCCCCTGAATCCGGCGTTGACCGTCGTGTTATCCGGGCTCTCTTCCTTGTTTTGGCGTTTGTTTTTATTACACCGTGACTTCCCGTTGCCATCCCTTATTTCGGATGTGCTGGGGTCGCTGGTGCCTTTACAGGCCAGCCAACTATCTTCACCCACGCAAAAGCGAGTCATAAGGCTTGTTAAGGCTGCCATTGTCCTTGGCTTTTCTTGGCCAAGGTGTCGGGCAAGCCATTCATCACGGATGCTGTGTTTGAATGCCGCTAAGGCTTCGGTGTCCGGTAAATCGACAATTTGATTCTTCTTAGTGAGGAATCTGTTCCAAAGCTTGCGGGCGGACTCTCCGGGCTGTTGGATTATGTGACTTAGATTGTCTGCGTCCGGAGGCCTGACATAGGTCCCTTGAAAATTGGCCCTGAAAGCATCTTCGAGTTCTTCCCAACTCCCCATTGAGTTGTCGGGGAGGCTTTTCAACCAGTGTCGAGCTGGTCCCTTCAATTTTAAGGGAAGGTATTTGATGGCGTGGAGGTCATCCCCACGAGCCATGTGAATATGTAGGATAAAATCTTCAATCCAGACCCCTGGGTCTGTCGTGCCGTCGTATGCTTCTATGTTCACAGGTTTGAAGCCTTGTGGGAATTCATGGTCCAGTACATCTTCGGTGAGGCACAGGGGGTAAGCAGCCCCTCTGTATCTGGACGTGTTGTGGCATGCGGTCGGCTGTTGGTGTGTCCGGAGTTTATTCTGAACTGCTATTTGGTTTGTATGAGCGTTTGGGTGACCATAGTCCCTCGCCGGGGTGTGTCTTTTAGATCCGTAGATGGACCTGGCTGCACCAACTTTCTTAGCCAGATGCTCACGTAGATCGTGCTCGACGTCTGTGGCCGTTTTGTTGCGGTTGTGGAGCGATACGTCTAGTCTCCCGGTCGTATTATTCTTTGGTGGAATGGCCTCGTCGTCGAATTCTGGCAGTAGCTTGCGCTTCGAATAGCTTTTTGTATGTCGATCGTCGCCATATCTTTCTTAAGTGCCTAGCACTTTATTCCATCTGCGACTGAGTTTTTCCTGTGCGGCCTTGAGCCGTTGCTTCTGCTTTTTTATACTTCTTGCTGTGGCCATAAGCTTTCTGTGGAGGTTGTCTCGTTCCACTTGTTCGTCCGGGATGATGAATGCATCGTCGTCCGGACTGTCTTCCTGTTCTGGGGCGGTTTCATGAGCTCGTCCCTCCGGATCATTGTGATCGGATATTTGTTCCGAACTTGGTTTGGCGTGACCTGCCTCATCCTGCTCCATCACTGGGTCCGTGTGGTCATTACTGCCTTCTGGTATGTTAGCCCTTCTTGCGCTTTTGTCGCTGTTTTTACTGTTGCTGGACTTTGAGCAGCGCCTGCGCCACCGTTTTGGCTTTTGTCCGGGTGTTTTATCTTCCGGATTATCACTGTCGTCCTTCTTGGGTGTATCTACCATGTATACGTCGTGTGACAAGGTAGTAGTCCCACGCCCCAGAGATTCTGAAGCTTCTCCTGCATCGTCGTCCATGCTGTCGATGTCTTCGGAGTTGAAGTTAAGAACGTCGGTTAAATCATCGATCGTAGCAATGAAGTGGGTGGTGGGTGGGCAGCGAATTTCTTTGTCGCCTGCTTCCCACTCAAGCCGAGCATAGTTCGGCCCAGAGCCTCCTCACAAAGAGAGAGACTTCAATGAGTTTAGCATGTCGCCAAAGGGCGAGTGCTGAAAGATGTCTGCAGTCGTAAACTCCATTACCGGAGCCCAACCTGATTTGGCTGGCTTGAGGGTATGCGGACCGGAACCAACAGCCGGATACGAGTCCGGGGGTCCGGGGTTACAGGCCTCCACAGAGATTAGACCTGTGTTCGGCTCCACCGCCGAAGAGTGTGCGGCCTGCGGTGTGGGGTCCACCCCTCCGTCCTTGGGCAACGCAATCTGCTCCGGATTTAGATCCGGGGCTGCTGCAGGGATGATGTCCTGTGCATTGTCCGACAGCAGGTCTAGGCCGTGCTTGCCGTGACTGTCCGGCGCGCCCGGCACAGGGCCGAGTCCGTCGGAGATCAAATCTCCGCGAACATCCGCCGTGTAGTTCAAGTTTCCGAACCTGATCTGGTGGCCAGGGGCGTAGCTATTGATCTGCTCCAGATGGCCAAGCGAATCGGCCCGCAGTGCGAAGCCGCCGAACACAGAGATCTGTCCATGGAGAAAAGTCTCACCCCGGACCATGTTGTTGACGATTGAAGACGCCATCAAGCCTCGGAGCGACAACACAGAGGAACTCTCAATGAAAGCACCAATGTCGGTGTCAAAACTGGCGGATCTCGGGTAGGGGGTTCCGATCTGTGCGTCTTAGGCTGATGGTAACAGGAAGCAAGGGACACAATGTTTACCCAGGTTCGGGCCCTCTCGATGGAGGTAAAACCCTACTTCCTACTTGATTAATATTGAAGATATGTGTAATACAAGAGTAGATCTACCACAAGATCGTAGAGGCTAAACCCTAAGAGCTAGCCTATGATGGTATGATTGTAATTGTGATCGGCCTTCTAAGGACCATCCTCTCCTGTTTATATAGACACCGGAGAGCTAGGGTTTACATGGAGTCGGTTACAAGGAAGGAAACATAATATTCGAATCGCCAAGCTTGTTTTCCACGCAAATGAGAGTCCCATCCGGACACGAGCCGAAGTCTTGAGTCTTGTATCTTGACGCTTCTATAGTCCGGACGATGTGTACAGCCCGGCTGTCCGGATACCCCCTTATCCAGGACTCCCTCAAATAGGAAGCGCAGCATAGCATAGAACGAAGCAACTAGCATAGCAATGATAGTAGTGAGATCCAAGGTGACGGTCATCTTGCCTGAAATCCCGCTAGGAAGAAGAACGAGTCCATGAAGAAGATGAAGCCATGAAGACGAACCAAGTGTAGACGAACGAATCCTCACGATCGCAACGAAACGGGAACTATCGAGAAGAAGCACACAACATGGTAAACACACCACACATGAACAAGGCATGATGCTCAACCAAGTATGATGCATGACAAGGCTACATGAAGCTACTCATGGCAAGAGATGACGCAAACAAGAACAACACATCAAGGCAAGTTTAAATGAGGCCGGAAACAACATATAACAAATCCGGTAAGTCCTCATATGCAAATTTCGAAATTGGTCCAGATCTGAATAACCCTTATGCTCGAGTTGTTAAACAGCAAGTTAAGATGCAACAAGATGATCCACACGAGATTCTAGTCAAGTTACATATAAAGTTTATTTGATTCGGAGCTACGACCTAGAAGATATGAGCAAAACAAGTCAAACATGGCATTAATGCAAAACACATTCAAACATCAAGAAAACACCTCAAAACAAGGATGCAACATGATAATATGAAACTACATGCAATTCTAAGCAAGTTTCATATAGAGCACACTCAAAACGGAGCAACGGTTCAACACATGCACATGAAACAAGTTTAAAGGACAAGCTGTCCAAAACAGCAACTAGGCATCTAGCAAGCATCAAAACAATATGCTACAGCATCTCAACTTAAGAACAAAAGGCATGGGCATGAAGTACAGGTAAAGCACGACAAAACATGAACACTGAGCTATCTCCAGAAAACATTATAACATGCTGAAAAGTACATGGCAAGATTTCAAACAATAACAGTTTCAGACTTAGCAGAAATAACATCAGGTTGCAATGTTTAGAGCCATCAAACAACATGCTACAAGAACTTAACATGGCAAACAAAGGCATGTCATGCTAATACTAAAGACAAAGAACAAAACTCCCTTACTTAACTTATTCCAAAGATCAACATAAAAGATGGTAGCATCCATACAAACATGGCAAATGATACGACAGATTCAGACATGGCAGGAACAACGATAAGTAGGCATGTTGGTGAGCTTGTACCACTCACCACAGAGCAATACATGGCATGACAAGGTTACCAATAGTAAGATGACATAAATATGAAGCTAAACATGGCAATATCATGGTCATAGGGTGCATGGATCACTAGCAAAGCACATGGCAAAACTGAACTTAATGTTAACAGGCTGACAACAACATTATTTAGCAACTTGAGAGCATTATTACAAAAATTTACAGCAGGCTATAAATGCAACCAGGGGCATGGATGGATAGAGCATGACATGTATAACAAAACATCCTTAGTTAACATCTTCAAATTATGCATTAAATGACTTGTAGCAGCAGGTTTACATAGCATCATCGTATAACAGATTCAGCCTAGCAAAACAGCAACAACAAGTACCCTACTTCACGAGCTCGACGCACTCACTACAAGGCACACAAAAATACATGGATTGCACCCCCGTAAAGATGGAATGATGTAGCTCAAAATTCATGTAGGACTCATGCTCATATGATGCAGACATCAAATGCAACAAAAATGACAAAACACCAAGTTCTGTTAACAGACAGCAGATAACATCAAATAGCAGACTTGCAATGATGATTTGGGTATCAAGATGGACTCAAACAAACATGGCACAATGGAACAAAATGAAGAGAATCTCACAATAAACATTTTGCACACAAAAGGAGCTATAGTCATGGAGATATGATGCAATGAACATGGCAACAAAATGCAAAAATTAAGGGATGGGCAAATTTTATAGAAAAAACTGGTGAGCGTCGAATAGCTACGAGGCGCCCTGATTGGGGATTAGGGGACTGCTCACCGTGGGCTCGACCCATGATGAGGAAGCAGGCCGGGGGGAGCTGGGCCTAGGGGTTGCGGGGCCGTGGCCCACGCGGTTGGATCGGGCGCTCGGGCGCGCTCCCGAGCAGGAAGACGAGCAGGGCACCGGCGGAGGCGGCTTGCTCTGGTTCCAGTGACGGCGGGGCTCCGGCGAGCCGAGGCGAGGCCGGGAATGGGACGAGGGCCCCCGGATCCGGCGGATCCCGACCGGATCCGGCCGGAGGAGGCCGGCGGCGAGATGTAGGAGGCGCGGGTGCGAGGAACGGCGGTGGGGCGCGAGGGGCGCGGCGGATTGCGGCAGGGGAGGCGAAGCTGGCGAGGTCGGTGGCGGAGGACGGCCGGGGTGGAGCGGCGTCCGGCGGCGGCAGGGAGGCGCGTTGCGGCGGAGACGGGCGGCGGGGGAGGCGATGGGCGGCGCGGGGCGCTGTGGGCTCCGGGGGCCCGCACCCGGCCTGGCAGGCTGGCGCGGTGGTAGGTGGCGGCGAGCCACGTGGCAGCGGTGGATTCGACGGGGCAGTGGCTGGACATGTCCGGGCACGGGGTGGACGTGTCCGACGGCGGGAGGGAGGAAGATACTAGGGTTAGGGTGGAATTCATACGCGAATTTCGGGGGCAAGGGGCTAATTTATAGATAGAGGGAGCTAGGAGACTCCAAATGGGGTGCGGTTTTCGCCCACACGATCATGATCGAACGACCGAGAGCATGGAGGGGGTTTTGCTGGGTTAGTGGGCTGTTTGAAGGGGTGTTGGGCTGCAACATAAAGAGGGTTTTACGGTTCCCCGGTTAACCGTTGGAGTATCAAACGGACTCCAAATGGCACAAAACTTGACAGGCGGTCTACCGGTGGTGTACCAAGGCCGCTTGGGAAACATCGGGCCATTCTGAGAAAGTTTACCACCCGCTCACAACAGGAGACAAAAGGGGGACGTCGGAGGACATAGGAGTGTCGGATTGCAAAATGGACAACGGGGAAAATGCTCGGATGCATGAGACGAACACGTATGCAATGCAATGCACATGATGACATGGTAAAATGCAACAAGCAAGCAAATGACATGGCAACAACAACGAATAGCTGGAAGACACCTGGCGCATCGGATCCGGGGCGTTACGACACTCCTCCACTAACAAGAGATCTCGTCCCGAGATCTTAGGACCGAGACGGAAGGGAAGGAGGACGAGGTGAAACAAGAACTCAAGAGAAGAAGCAAAGAATCGAGAGCCCTCGAGAAGAAGAGAGGAACGACGAGAATGATGAGAATCGAAAGCTCACGGAATCAGATAGACTATGAAACCACTCCAGTTAGAACGAGGTGTACAAGGAATGATAAAGATCAATTACGACATCACTCCGGTTGGAATTGGGAGGAATAGAATATGAACTTGGCAGAATGGAAGCACTTGGATGAGACTTCGGTAAAAGAGGAATGATACACACAACACTCCGGTTAAATGGATAAGCACGAAAATAACATGATCTTGACAAAATGAGGTGATGGGTGAAGAGCACAACATCACAATGCCTCCAGAAGAAATGAAAGAATGGAATGGAATGAACAGAGAAAAACTTGATCTTGAAAGAGCACGCTTATAGGAAATGCTAGAACGGAGTTGTTGGATTATCAATAACGAAAGGATAAGCTTGTTGTGGGCTTATGGAGAACATCTCAAAATTATGAGGTGACAACCGACCACAAACAGAAAAGATAGAATAGCTGAGAGGAATGAAGAAATGCAAAACTCCACTTCAGAAGAAAAGGAAGAATTAATTGCACTTCGAGATGCGAGAAGAAAAGATACTTGAACTCCTCCAACAAAATCTTGATGAACTCTTGAAGAATGAATTGAATCATGAAGAACCACCATGAAGAACTCTGGTGACAAAAGGATGATGAGATAGAATGAAGGAAGAAAAAATAAGATGAGCCTTGCGATGATTTAGATGGAGGTTCCGACGAAATGACCGAGGAAATTTGAACTCCGGAAAAGAAAAGATGAAAACACTTGGAACTAGAATTTATTCACCAAGAACAAACTCCGAAGAAAAGCATTAATCACTTTGAGGAAATAAGAATAAGATTTATTGTATGCTTATCCTTCATCAAATTAAATTGATGACAAGCAATGGATTTTTGCATACTACTTATTCTTGTTGGAAAAAAGGATTAAGGGGAATGTAGAACAACACTTGAGGAAGTCTTCACGAACCACCAGTAGATTAGAAAGAACGAATGAATTAAGAATCTTGAATGAACCACCGTGAGAATTAAAAAATGACTGATGAAAGAGAATGAATCACCGGGAAGAATTAGAAGAACCAATATGCTAGATGGGATTCAAATGACGACGAGAAACACCACCAAAATTACTGAGATACTCCGGGAGAATGAAAAGCGAAGAGGTTGAGCCAACAATGAAAATGATTTGAAATTGATCTTGGAAAAGATCTGAATGATAAAATTCGTACTTAAGTCAAACTTCGAAAGGGATTTGAGAATAGCTCCGGGAAATTAGAAGAGTCAGGTAACATCCTGGGAAAGACCTGTGGGTTAGGGCCCACTAAAAAACACCGTTGAAAAGGATTGTTGAAGAGATAGATGATGCACCGGAACAATTGAAATATTTGAATGAGGTGAAAACCTCGAATTACTTGGAACACAGACGAATCTCTTGAGATGTCTTGAACACTCCCGAAGGATAAACTAGCGAGAGGCGAACGAGTAGGGAAAACACTTGAGTCGAGGAAAAGAATATAATCACTACCGAAAATTAGAATTGAATCCACCGGAGAAGAAAAAGAGATGAAGAATGTCAAACAAGACGAGAATTCACCGGTTGAAACAATTGACGAAAGACTGAAGAGGCTCCACACGAATGAAAATTGATGCTCGAAATAGACTCAGACTCCATGAAGAAGAGGGTGGGAGGGCGGGAAAACAAAGGCAAGATGGAAGGGGAAAACCGATGAATAACTTTAAGAGTAAACACCTGTTGAAAGAATGCAAATGCTTCGCACGAGTAGGATGGATACTCGATTACGGACTCCGACTCCGAGATGAAAAGGGGTGGGCGGGTGGGAATAAGAAAACAACTGAGGATTGAACACAAAGATGGAGGGGCTCGAGTCAACTTGACGAGAAATGCACCGAATGAAAAGATATGAGAACCAACGACCGAAAAACCAACTGCGTGATCCTAAAGAAAGTTTGAAAGGGAAGAGGAGTAATTCAAAACACCTACATCAAGATTCCTCACCAGAGCGACGAAGAGGCTGAGGAGTAAAAAGAATTCCTACTCTCTGATATAACTAGACTCTGAAAACATTTTTCTTTTAGACTCGACAACGGCCAAACTACACGATCAATCAAGGGGGCTCCTATGGTCAGTCGAGGCTCGGATACCAACTTGTCACGCCCAATATGCGACCCTATCCTCAAGGAACTCGAAGGTCCCACCAAGGATAGAAGCACATATTGGAGACGCTTTTGCAAGGTGGATGTCATTACATCGTACCATTACATAATAGTTGGGGATACATACCAAAGTTATACAATGGCACATAAATACAACATCATCATACATAAGAGCAACATCCGACTACGGATGAAACACAAACAGAAACTCAAAGGACATCCACCCTGCTAGCCCAGGCTGCCGACCTGGAACCTATCCCCTGATCGAAGAAGAAGCAGAAGAAGAACTCCAAAACATGCAAACATCGCTCTCGCGTCATGATCATCGCAAAACCTGGACCTGCAACTGTTGTTGTAGTAACTTGAGCCACGAGGACTCAGCAATCCCATTACCATGGGTATCAAGACTAGCAAAGCTTAATGGGAAAGGAAGGGGTAAAGTGGTGAGGTTGCAGCAGCGACTAAGCATGATATGGTGGCTAACATACACAAATAAGAGCGAGAAGAGAAGCAACGGAACGGTCGTGAAGCTAGCAATGATCAAGAGGTGATCCTGAACTCCTACTTACGTCAAACATAACCCAAAACCGTGTTCACTTCCCGGACTCCGCCGAAAAGAGACCATCACGGCTACACACGCGGTTGATGCATTTTAATTGAGTCAAGTGTCAAGTTATCTATGAACGGACATTAACAAATTCCCATCTACCACATAACCGCGGGCACGGCTCTCGAAAGTTTATACCCTGCAGGGGTGTCCCAACTTAGCCCATCACAAGCTCTCGCGGTCAACGAAGGATATTCCTTCTACCAGGAAAACCTGATCAGTCTCGGAATCCCGGTTTACAAGACATTTCAACAATGGTAAAACAAGACCAGCAAAGCCGCCCGATGTGCTGACAATCCCGATAGGAGCTGCACATATCTCGTTCTCAGGGCAACACCGGATGAGACTAGCTACGAGTAAAACCATCCTCAAGTTTCCCCGAGGTGGCCCCGCAGGCAGCTCGGTTCGGACCAGCACTTAGAGAAGCACTGGCCCGGGGGGGCTAAAATAAAGATGACCCTCGGGTTGGCCGACCCAAGGGAAGGGTATAGGAGGTGGTGAGACAAATGGTAAAACCAAGGTTGGGCCTTGCTGGAGGAGGTTTAATCAAAGCGAACTGTCAAGGGGGTCCCATAAATCACCCAACCGCGTAAGGAACGCAAAATCAAGGAACATAACACCGGTATGACGGAAACTAGGGCGGCAAGAGTGGAACAAAACACCAGGCATAAGGCCGAGTCTTCCACCCTTTACCAAGTATATAGATGCATTAATTAAATAAGAGATATTGTGATATCCCAACATAATCATGTCCACCATGGAGCAATCTTCAACTTCACATGCAACTAACAATGCTATAAGAGGGCTGAGCAAAAGCGGTAACATAGCCAAGCAACGGTTTGCTAGGAAGGGTTAAAAGGGTTAGAGGCTGACATGGCAATTTGGGAGGCTTGAAGAGCAAGTGAATAGGAAGCGCAGCATAGCGATAGAACGAAGCAACTAGCATAGCAATGATAGTAGTGAGATCCAAGGTGACGGTCATCTTGACTGAAATCCCGCTAGGAAAAAGAACGAGTCCATGAAGAAGATGAAGCCACGAAGATGAACCAAGCGTAGACGAACGAATCCTCACGATCGCAATATAACGGGAACTATCAACAAGAAGCACACAACATGGTAAACACACCACACATGAACAAGGCATGATGCTCAACCAAGTATGATGCATGACAAGGCTACATGAAGCTACTCATGGCAAGAGATGAAGCAAACAAGAACAACACATCAAGGCAAGTTTAAATGAGGCCGGAAACAACATATAACAAATCCGGTAAGTCCTCATATGCAAATTTCGAAATTGGTCCAGATCTGCATAACCCTTATGCTCAAGTTGTTAAACAGCAAGTTAAGATGCAACAAGATGATCTACACGAGATTCTAGTCAAGTTACATATAAAGTTCATTTAATTCGGAGCTACGGCCTAGAAGATATGAGCAAAACAAGTCAAACATAGCATTAATGCAAAACACATTCAAACATCAAGCAAACACCTCAAAACAAGGATGCAACATGATAATATGAAACTACATGCAATTCTAAGCAAGTTTCATATAGAGCACACTCAAAACGGAGCAATGGTTCAACACATGCACATGAAACAAGTTTAAAGGACAAGCTATCCAAAACAGCAACTAGGCATCTAGCAAGCATCAAGACAATATGCTACATCATCTCAACGTAAGAACAAAAGGCATGGGCATAAAGTACAGGTAAAGCATGACAAAACATGTACACTGAGCTATCTCTCCAGAAAACACTATAACATGCTCAAAAGGACATGGCAAGATTGCAAACAATAACAGTTTCAGACTTAGCAGAAATAACATCAGGTTGCAATGTTTAGAGCCATCAAACAACATGCTACAAGAACTTAACATGGCAAAAAAAGGCATTTCATGCTAATACTAAAGACAAAGAACAAAACTCCCTTAGTTAACTTATTCCAAAGATCAACAGAAAAGATGGTAGCATCCATGCAAACATGGCAAATGATATGACAGATTCAGACATGGCAGGAACAACGATAAGTAGGCATGTTGGTGAGCTTGTACCACTCACCACAGAGCAATCAATGGCATGAAAAGGTGACCAACAGTAAGATGACGTAAATATAAAGCTAAACATGGCAATATCATGGTCATAGGGTGCATGGATCACTATCAAAGCACATGGCAAAACTGAACTTAATGTTAACAGGCTGACAACAAGATTATTTAGCAACTTGGGAGCAATACTACAACTATCTACAGCAGACTATAAATGCAACCAGGGGCATGGATGGATAGAGCATGACATGTATAACGAAACATCCTTAGCGAACATCTTCAGATTATGCATAGAATGACTTGTAGCAGCGGGTTTACATAGCATCATCGTATAACAGGTTCAGCCTAGCAAAACAGCAACAACAAGTATCCTACTTCACGAGCTCGACGCACTCACTAAAAGGCACACAAAAATACATGGATTGCACGCCTGTAAAGATAGCATGATGTTGCTCAAAACTCATGTAGGACTCATGCTCATATGATGCACACATCAAATGCAACAAAATGACAAAACACTAAGTTCTGTTAACAGACAGCAGATAACATCAAATAGCACACTTGCAATGATGATTCGGGCATCAATATAGACTCAAACAAACATGGCACAATGGGACAAAATGAAGAGCATCTCACAATGAACATTTTGATATATTACACGCACAAAACAGAGCTATAGTCATGGAGATATAATGCAATGAACATGGCAACAAAATGCAAAAATTAAGGGACGGGCGAATTTTACAGAAAAAAAACTGGTGAGCATCGAATAGCTACGAGGCGCCCTGAGTGGGGATTAGGGGACTACTCACCGTCGGCTCGGCCCATGACGAGGAAGCAGGCCGGGGGGGAGCTGGGCCTAGGGGTTGCGGGGCCGTGGCCCACACGGCTGGATCGGGCGCTCGGGCGCGCTCCCGAGCAGGAAGACGAGCAGGGCACCGGCGGCGGCGGCTTGCTCCGGTTCCAGCGACGGTGGGGCTCCGGCGAGCCGAGGCGAGGCCGGGAATGGGACGAGGGCCCCCGGATCCGGCGGATCCCGACCGGATCCGGCCGGAGGAGGCCGGCGGCGAGATGTAGGAGGCGTGGGCGCGAGGAACGGCGGCGGGGCGTTTGGGGCGCGGTGGATGGCGGCGGGTGAGGCGAAGCCGGCGAGGTCAGTGGCGGAGGATGGCCGGGACGGAGCGGCGGCCGG
>NC_041381.1:534357321-534373023 GCF_002162155.2 Triticum dicoccoides | reverse complement strand
GGAGACAAGCGGCGGGGGAGGCGATGGGCGGCGCGGGGCGCTGCGGGCTCCGGGGGCCCGCACCGGGCCTGGCGGGCCGGCGCGGTGGGAAGTGGCGGCGGCTACGTGGCGGCGGTGAATTCGACGGGGCGGCGGCTGGACATGTCCGGGCGCGGGGTGGACGTGTCCGGCGGCGGGAGGAAGGCGGAGACTAGGGTTAGGGTGGAATTCATCCGCGAATTTCGGGGGAGGGGCTAATTTATAGATAGAGGGAGCTAGGAGACTCCAAATGGGGTGTGGTTTTCGCCCACACGATCGTGATCGAACGACCGAGAGCATGGAGGGGGTTTTGCTGGGTTAGTGGGAAGTTTGAAGGGGTGTTGGGCTGCAACATAAAGAGGGTTTTACGGTTCCCCAGTTAACCGTTGGAGTATCAAATGGACTCCAAATGGCATGAAACTTGACAGGCGGTCTACCGGTGGTGTACCAGGGCCGCTTGGCAAACCTCGGGCCATTCCGAGAAAGTTTAACACCCGCTCATAACAGGAGACAAAAGGGGGACGTCGGAGGACATAGGAGTTTCGGATTGCAAAACGGACAACGGGGAAAATACTCGGATGCATGAGACGAACACGTATGCAATGCAATGCACATGATGACATGGTAAAATGCAACACGCAAGCAAATGACATGGCAACAACAATGAATAGCTGGAACACACCTGGCGCATCGGATCCGGGGCGTTACATCTACTAACTATGTAACCAAATTGGCGCGCATTCTATTTTGATTGTTCATCTTTGCGTGAAGGTCGGGGGCGCGCGATGGTTAACTCCTACCAACCTCCCCCCTAGGAGCATGTGCGTAGTACTTTGTTTCAATGGCTAATAATTTTTTGCAATAAGTATGTGAGTTCTTTATGACTAATGTTGAGTCCATGGATTATACGCACTCTCACCCTTCCATCATTGCTAGCCTCTTCGGTACCGTGCATTGAACTTTCTCACCTTGAGAGTTGGTGCAAACATCGCCGGTGCATCCAAACCCCGTGATACGATACTCTCTATCACACATAAACCTCCTTATATATTCCTCAAAACAACAACCATACCTACCTATCATGGCATTTCCATAGCCATTCCGAGATATATTGCCATGCAACTTCCATCATCATCATATACATGACTTGAGCATTCATTTCACATTGCTTTGCATGATCGTATGATAGCTAGCATTATGTTTTCATGGCTTGTCCATTTCTTGATGTCATTGCTATGCTAGATCATTGCACATCCCGGTACACTGCCGGAAGCATTCATATAGAGTCATATCGAGTTGTAATATTGAGTTGTAAGTAAATAAAAGTGTGATGATCATCATTATAGAGCATTGCCCCATTCAAAAAAAGGGACAGGCCAAAGAAGCCTAAAGGGGGGGGGCAAAGAAGCCCATCCAAAAAAAGGGGGGGTCAATGTTACTATCCTTTTACCATATTGTGCTTCAGAGTAGCATCATGTTCTTCATATAGAGAGTCTCATATATTGTCACTTCATATACTAGTGGGAATTTTCATTATAGAACTTGGCTTGTATATTCCAACGATGGGCTTACTCAAATTCCCTAGGTCTTCATGAGCAAGCAAGTTGGATGCACACCCAATGAGTTTCAGTTTGAGCTTTCATACACTTATAGCTCTTAGTGCATCAGTTGCATGGCAATCCCTACTCCTCGCATTGACATCAATTGATGGGCATCTCCATAGCCCATTGATTAGCCGCGTCGATGTGAGACTTTCTTGTTTTTGTCTTCTCAACATAACCCCCACCATCATATTCTATTCCACCTATAGTGCTATATCCATGGCTCACGCTCATGTATTGCGCGAAAGTTGAAAAGTTTGAAATATTAAAGTATGAAACAATTGCTTGGCTAACACCGGGATAGGCATGAGGGGTACCTTGTGTTAAGAAAACGGAGCATACAGGACTATATGATTTTGTAGGGATAACGTTCTGAAGCATTGAAATTTTGAAAGACATGATTGTTTGTTGGGATGCCCTAATTATTATTGTTCTTATGTCAAATGATAGACTATTGCTTTGAATCACTCGTGTCTTAATATTCATGCCATGATTAGACATATGATCAAGATTATGCTAGGTAGCATTCCACATCAAAAATTATCTTTTTTATCATTTACCTACTCGAGGACGAGCAGGAATTAAGCTTGGGGATGCTGATACGTCTCCGTCGTATCTATAATTTTTGATTGTTCCATGCCAATTTTCTACAACTTTCATATACTTTTGGCAACTTTTTATATTATTTTTGGGACTAACATATTGATCCAGTGCCCAGTGTCAGTTTCTGTTTGTTGCATGTTTTATGTTTCGCAGGAACCCCATATCAAACGAGTCCAAACGGGATAAAAATGGACGGAGATCATTTTTGGAATATTTATGATTTTTTGGAAGAAAAACCAACGTGAGACGGTGCCCGAGGGGGCCACGAGGCAGGGGCGCGTCCCTGACCCTTGTGGGCACCCCGTATGGCGGTTGATGCTCTTCTCTTGCCGCAAGAAAGCTAATTTTCGGACAAAAATATGGGCAAAGGTTTCAATCCCATCGGAGTTACGGATCTCCGGATATATAAGAAACGGTGAAAGCGCAGAATCGGGGAATGCAGAAACAGAGAGACAGATCCAATCTCGGAGGGGCTCTCGCCCCTCCCATGCCATGGAGACCATGGACCAGAGGGAAACCCTTCTCCCATCTAGGGAGAAGGTCAAGGAAGAAGAAGAAGAAGAAGAAGGGGGGGCTCTCTCCTCCTTGCTTCCGGTGGCGCCGGAACGCCGCCGGGGGCCATCATCATCACCGCGATCTACACCAACACCTCCATCATCTTCACCAACATCTCCATCACCTTCCCCCATCTATATTCAGCGGTCCACTCTCCCGCAATCCGTTGTACCCTCTACTTGAACATGGTGCTTTATGCTTCATATTATTATCCAATGATGTGTTGCCATCCTATGATGTTTGAGTAGATTTTCACCGTCCTATCGGTGATTGATGAATTGCTATGATTGGTTTAATTTGCTTGTGGTTATGTTGTTGTCCTATTGTGCCCTTCGTGTCACGCAAGCATGAGGGATTCCCAATGTAGGGTGTTGCAATACTTTCATGATTTGCTTATAGTGGGTTGCTTGAGTGGCAGAAGTATAAACCCGAGTAAGGGGGTTGTGGCGTATGGGATAAAGGGGACTTGATGCTTTAATGCTATGGTTGGGTTTTACCTTAATGATCTTTAGTAGTTGTGGATGCTTGCTTGAGTTCCAATCATAAGTGCATATGATCCAAGAAGAGAAATTATGTTAGCTTATGCCTCTCCCACATAAAACTTGCTATCGGTCTAGTAAAGTAGTCAATTGCTTAGGGACAATTTCACAACTCCTACCACCACTTTTCCACACTCGCTATACTAACTTTATTGCTTCTTTATCTAAACAGACCCTACTTTTTATTTATGTGCTCTTTATTATCTTGCAATTCTATCCAACAACACCTACAAAGTACTTCTAGTTTCATACTTGGTCTAGGTAAAGCGAACGTCAAGCGTGCGTAGAGTTGTATCGGTGGTCGATAGAACTTGAGGGAATATTTGTTCTACCTTTAGCTCCGTGTTGGGTTCGACACTCTTACTTATCGAAAGAGGCTACAATTGATCCCCTATACTTGTGGGTTATCATGCGTCGTAGAAGTCCGCCTCCGGCTGCTCCGCCTCTTCAGCAACGAAAGAAGACAGTCGCAACCGCTTCGGCTGCTCCGGCGTCTAGCAGTACGAACAGAGGCGGGAGGCTAGCAGAACTAACAAAAGGGAAACAAATTTCTCAGCTCGGCGAACAAGCGAAGCAATCGTGCCCCCCGCTTAATGTGTCTAGCTATATCGTTGCTAATCTTCCGGGGGTGCTGCCTGGTACCAGTCTTGGAGATTACATGACCGACGAGGATGCAATAATTTTGGAACAATGGAGGTGAACACATGAAGATTCAAGCACCGGAAGCCTCTCCTCAGACCTGGTACTTCCCTAACAACGATGATGCGAAGATTCCATGATTGGTACATGGACATCTGCAGGAAGTCTGGGGAAAATACTTTGTCACTATTGGTTAAAGGGGAGCACGACCTCGTTGGAATTGATGTGTTGTTAGTTCCATATGAGGAGTTCTTCCAGTTTTTCAATCAAAAGGCCCTCGATAAAACAATCATCACTTGCTACTATCTGTAAGTACTATTTCTTTGTGATTCATTAAGTCTCTATATATAGCTCAGCTCTTTCATTGCATGTATATATAATTATCCTCACTATATTATGCAGATTGAAGATCACCGAATTGAAGAAAAGACAAGTATGTGATATTGGGTTCATTAACACAAATCTCATGGATGAATGGAGTGTTAAACATTCTGCCAGAGAAACCGAGGCCAAATTGCTCGCATCGTTACTTCAAAATCAAAACAAAGCTACAATACTCTTTCCTTACGAATACAAGTGAGTGTTATTGTCTTGTGCATATTGGGTTTCCCTTATTACTCGAGGTTATAGTAATGTAATTGATGAGTTATGCATGCATGCGCAGATTCCACTTTATTCTGCTAAAGATTAAGCTTGAGCAGGGACTAGTAACCGTCATAGACTCCAAACGAAAAAATCCGGAGGAGTATGCGACCATGACAAAAATGCTCGACAAGTAAGGTCAATCAATCATTATCGCACCATATCGGCAACTTTGTTCATTTCCTGATATCAAGTAATTGTTTTCTTTGTCTGGCAGGGTTTGGAAAAAGTTCACCGCACAAGCCCCGGGACTGCCGGCGCAACTACGATTTGACCACCCGAAAGTAAGTACTAGCTACTAGCTAGTTCCGTGCATCTCCCATTGATTCTAGCTAGTTTCATCAATACCATTTAGCATGCTTGCTTATCAGTTTGATTGACCTCTATTTCTTGTAAAGTGGTGTGGCAGGAACGCGGGAATGATTTATGTGGATACTACATTTGCGAGTTCATCCACCACACCACCTGTGAGCGGGGATACTCTAAACAACAATATGAAGTGCGTAAGCAATAATATTCACAATTTTATTTTGTTACCATCATTTGTGTTCAGTTTCATTCATATATATGTATTGACCCCCTTCTTGAAATTATGTGTGGCAGATGCGGGATGAACTCCTATCACAAGATCGCATACGAGCAATTCAAGAGGAATTGGCGGGATTCTTTCTTGACCACGTCATCGACAAACACGGAGAATACCATGTGGAAGTTGAGTTCAGATGTTATGGGATGTAAGAGATCTTATATACGAAAACTTGTTGTTCGACCAATCTATCGGAGAAGGAGAGGTCGATCACTTCTCTCTGTGTATATGTTCATGACGATCTTCTGTACTTAATGGTTTCCTTCATTTGCTTACTAGCTAGCTAGCGTGTCGAGTCTATACGTAGCGTCGACCAAGCACAAAGATAAGAGTGGACACTCATCTCTATTAGAGAGCTAACACAATATATGAAACCCCTAAATTAACCCTACAAAACCCCCAAAACCCCCCACCCACCCCCCCTTCAGAAAAGAAAAACCCAGCCACTAAACTGCTGACGCGTGGAAGCCTTTTGGTCCCAGTTGGTGGCACCAACCGGGACAAAAGGCCCCCCTGCCTGGGCAAGCCGCTCTGGCCACGTGGAGCCCCATCTGTCTCGGTTCTTGATCGAACCGGGACTAAAGGTGTAGGGATTTAGTTACGACCTTTTAGTCCCGGTTCGGGAACCGGGACAATTGGCCCTCACGAACCGGTTCGAATGGCCTGTTTTCTACTAGTGTCGATTATCGAACACTTCATCCACACAAAACTTCAACAGAAAACTCGGTAAGATCCGTTAGTATAATAAAGCATATCACTACTCTAAGTACTGTTGAAAACCAATTCATATTTTGTTTTTGCATTATAGCTACTGTAATACAACTTTTCCATGGCTTAATCCACTGATAGAAATTGATAGTTTCATCAAAACAAGAAAAACTATGCATCAAAAACAAAATCTGTCAAAAGCAGAACAGTCTGTAGTAATCTGAACATTCACCAAACTTATGGTACCCCAAAAATTCTAACAAAATTAGGAAAAATAAACAATTTGTATAGAAAGACAGTGTAAAAAATTTCAGAACAGATGTTCCAGTAAAAAATGTAAAATCGCGCACTACAGCCAAAGTTTCTGTCCTGCACCGCACAAACCAACAAGCATTGTAAACATCCTAAAGGCAAACCTTGGCACATTATTTTTATAATACAATGGAATTGTAAAAGGGGATAATTATTTTTGATGAAAAGTTTCTGTAATTAAGATTCACAAAGTTTCCGTGAGCATGAACAAAGTTCAAGGAGCTCCCCCACTTCAACAATGCTTGTCTTTCTCACTTTCACTTTCCTTTTTGAAAAGTTTTGGGTTCCCCTCTTTATGTTTTTGTATTTTAAACTATATAAAAGCACTCAACAGAAATAAATGACTCTCTAAAACTTCGGGGTTGTCTCCCTGGCAGCGCTTTCTTTAAAGCCATTAAGCTAGACATAAAGTGCTTAAGTAATGGATCCACCCGGATCCCAAGGTATATCAAAGCCAATTTTAATTAACAATGATTTGTAATTTAGTAGTGAGAACAAAGTAACATATATCATGCAACAACGAAGTCTAACTCTCTTCCTATGCATCGGCATGTCATAAAAGAACAATTCATGCACACCAAGTAAAGGCCAATGCATAGTATAAGCAGTTTCTTGCAATTTTATCATATTGGAAACATAGAGAGGTGGAGATATAGTTCCTCTCTCATAATAATTGCAAGTAGGAGCAGAAAGCACATGCATATTATATCTACCAAAATCATCATGTGTAGTAGTAAAACGCAACCCATCAATATAATCCTTAATAAGGGCAAACTTCTTCGATATAGTGTAGTAGGGAGAATTCAAAAAGATAATAGGGCAACAATTTCATGTTTAAAATAAGGAACTATAGCAAGTTCATCTCCATAATCATAATTCATATTGGCATCTTGGCCACAAGCATAGAAAGCATCATCAAAAAGGGGTATTGCAAGAGAATCAACGGGATCATAACAATCATCATAGCAATCATCCTTCGGTAAGCACGAAGGGGAATTAAACAATGTATGAGTTGAAGAGTTTCCCTCATTAGAAGGTGGGCACCGGTAGCTAATCCGCTCTACCTCCTTTTGTTCTTCGCTCTCCTCATCATCTTTTTCATCTAATGAGTTCATAGTTTCATCAATTTCTTCTTCCATAGATCCTGCATAATATTAGTATCTTCTTGGACACAGGAGGAGTCCTCAATATATGGTTTAATATAAGAATTAGAAGCAATTATCATAGCAATATTTAAGTATGGCCAAATTTTCAGATTTGTAAAGAGTAGCATCATACTTTTCAATCAAAGAAGCAATTTCATAAGCACCCTTAAAAGCAACAAATTCTTCAATTTGTTGAACATCATAGTAATTATAAACACCCTTAGCATACGAAGATACGATTCCATTATCACTAAACTCACATTGGTAGGGAAGGTGTTTCTTAGGATTTTCAAAACAACAAGTAACATCATATATTTCACATAAATTCCAAGCATAGCATTGCAAACGATGAATTTGATCCCTTAAAAGTTTCCCTTTTTTAGATGAGCGGTGTCGCACATAGCAAGCATGCTCATCCAAAGATTTGCCCTCAACTAAGCTAGTTGGGGTTTCAGCACGAGCACATAGGGATCGAAGATGATCCAAGTAAAAAGCTTCATGAGTGTGATAGATTTTGAGTGGTTCTTCAACCATTGGTGTAGTAGGTACAACTAAATTTTTTTGGTATTTTGCATTTCCTACCCATAACTAAAGATAGAAAACAAATAAGAACAACAAATAAAAATTACTTAGTGATAAAGCAAACAAGCACACACAAGAATATTCACCACACGCTATGACTCCCCGGCAACGGCGCCAGAAAAAGGTGTTGATAACCCACAAGTATAGAGGATCAATTGTAGCCTCTTTCGATAAGTAAGAGTGTCGAACCCATCAAGGAGCTAAAGGTATAACAAATATTCCCTCAAGTTCTATCGACCACCGATACAACTCTGCGCACGCTTCACGTTCGCTTTACCTAGAACAAGTATGAAACTAGAAGTACTTTGTAAGTGTTGTTGGATAGAATTGCAAGATAATAAAGAGCACGCAAATAAAAAGTAGGGGCTGTTTAGATAAAGAAGCAATAAAGTTAGTATAGCGAGTGTGGAAAAGTGGTGGTAGGAGTTGTGAAATTGTCCCTAAGCAATTGACTACTTTACTAGACCGATAGCAAGTTTTATGTGGGAGAGGCATAAGCTAACATACTTTCTCTACTTGGATCATATGCACTTATGATTGTAACTCTAGCAAGAATCCGCAACTACTAAAGATCATTAGGTAAACCCAGCCATAGCATTAAAGTATCAAGTCCTCTTTATTCCCATACGCCATGACCCACTTATCCGTGTTTGTGTTTCAGTCACTCACGCAACACAGACAATAAGCAAACCATGAACATATTGCAAACCCTACAATGGGGATCCCTCACGCTTGCGTGACACAAAGAGCACCATAGGACAGCAACATAACCACAAGCAAATTAAACCAATCATAGCAATTCACCAATTACCGATAGGACAACAAAAATCTACTCAAACATCATAGGATGGAAACACATCATTGGATAATAATATGAAGCATAAAGCACCATGTTCAAGTAGAGGGTACGGCGGTTTGCGGGAGAGTGGACCACTAAATATAGAGGGGGAGGTGATGGAGATGTTGGTGAAGTTGATAGAGGTGTTGGTGTACATCGCGGTGATGATGATGGCCCCCAGCGGCATTCCGACGCCATCGGAAGCGAGGGGGATCGAGAGAGGCCCCCTTCTTCTTCTTCTTACTTGACCTTCTCCCTAGATGGGAGAAGGGTTTCCCCTCTGGTCCATGGTCTCCATGGCGTGGGAGGGGCGAGAGCCCCTCCGAGATTGGATCTGTCTCTTTGTCTCTCTCTGTTTCTACGTTCCCAGATTCTGCCCTTTCACCATTTCTTATATTCCAGGAGATCAATATGTTAGTCCCAAAAATAGTATAAAAAGTTGCCAAAAGTATATGAAAGTTGTAGAATATTGGCATGGAACAATAAAAAATTATAGATACGACGGAGACGTATCATATGTATGTTGTGATTCCCTTAGTGGTGTCATGTGAACGTCAACCACATGACACTTTAGCATATTTGGGCCTAAGGGAATGCATTGTGGAGTAGTTATTAGATGATGGGTTGCGAGAGTGACATAAGTTTAAACCCTAGTTTATGCGCTATTTCATAAGGGATCGATTGGATCCAAAAGTTTAATGCTATGGTTAGAATTTATTCTTAATACTTTTCTCGTAGTTGCGGATGCTTGTGAGAGGGTTAATCATAAGTAGGAGGTTTGTTCAAGTAAGAACAACACCTAAGCACCGGTCCACCCACATATCAAATTATCAAAATAGCGAACACGAATTAAGACAACATGATGAAAGTGACTAGATGAAATTCCCGTGTATTTTCAAGAACACTTTCTTTATCATAAGAGACCGTTTTGGCCTATCCTTTGCCTCAAAAGGATTGGGCTGCCTCACTGCACTTTTGTTACTACTATCGTTACTTGCTCCTTACAAATTATCTTTCTATCAAACTACTCCGCTACTTACAATTTTAGCACTTGCAAACATTACCTTGCTGAAAACCACTTGTCATTTCCTTCTGCTCCTCGTTGGGTTCGACACTCTTACTTATCGAAAAGGCTATAATTGACCTCATATACTTGTGGATCATCAGGATACTGCCAGAACAGCTCAGCTTGACATCATGGTACATTTGCCCACACTTCCGATAGTTCATCTTTGTAAGTTTTCGTAACCATACATAATAATTTCATGTAATCTCTAAATTATTCTTTGTAAATAAAATGTTATATATATAATTGGACATCTTATTTCTTTGTGTCAAAGAAACTCGTAGGATAGTATGCTACTAAAGGCACCACAACTGGTTTGCAAGAGATGGAGGAGGTCATAACCTTTGTTTACCATATTATTGGGAAACGTGGTAGAAAAGAAAAAAATGCCCTATGAACACCCATGAACCATATGAAGATGCATAAACGGTTTGGATCACAGTCGTTACTGACTCCAGAGTGCAGAAGAAGTAGACGAGTCGGTGTAGATCGTACTTGGAGTCCCTCAAAACGTTGATGACGATCCCGTGAACCGCCCTCGAATGATGCCTTGAACAGAAGACCGAAAGCATGGCCTCACTACTTGGTTGCAAGCATATAATCTTCATGATCCGGCAGCGCTTCACCGTCCAGAGCTAATCATCGCTGAAGAATTAGAGGGGGGAGATTAGAACGATATAGGGCTTCTAATTATGAGGATTAGAGGATCTAGGTCAACCTCTAATCGATCAACTTGGATCCACTAGAACTAGAAGACTAGAGGGGGCTCCAAAAGTTATGTGTCCAAATAGCACCAAAACCTCTAGTATATATAGGTTGGGAGAGGAGGAGGAGGCGCCACACAACAGGAAGGAATCCTCCTTCCTTGCACCGGTCGTAGGGGGAGGAGAATTTCTCCCCCAAGTCCAATTCAGCCCCCCACAAGGGGGAAAAGGGATGCCTCCCTTACATGGGCCTTGGTGGCCCAATTCTCCCTCCACTACTTGGCCTTTTAAGGCCTGTTGATATACTAAATTAAATATAAAAGCCTTTTAGCAATTACTAGAGACTTTTATTATTAATTTAACATCTCCAAAAATATTTTCCACCTATATATTAATTACCAGCAATACCCGGTATTGCCCGGTAATGCACAAAGGAAGATGGGGGCTTAATGTTTCGCCTCCAACTTACTTATCATGGACATAATTGTCAACAATAAGAACTCATGATCAAATATATTTGAATGGATATATGTGCATGGTTCTTTCCCCACCACATGATGTTTGCCAAGTAGAGAATTAATGAGGTTGGAATAAGGAGTTGATTCAACATGAAAAGTAAATAAATAGGCCCTTCGTAGAGGAAAGCAGTGATTTGCTTATGTGCGAGAGCTCATTGCTTAAAACAGAGATGATTTCATTTGAGAGGTGTACTTTTTCTGTCAACGGTTTAACGACAAAGTTTTAAATATTTTCCATGCTAAACACATTAACGAAAGTTCCCATAACGAAAAAAGTTTTGATCTCCCACAACCATACAAACACAAGCCATGGCTAGCCGAATCCACAGGTGCCCTCCAATCAATCAATCAACTTTTCAAGGGGATTTTTTATATTAAGTTAAGTAGGGTGACTGGACATCCCTTTTGCGAGCCTCCCTCAAATTTGACAAGTGAATAAACTCTTGTCAGTGAGTAAAATACACTTAGTGACATTGGCATTATCCTTTAAGAAGAATGATGGTGATGATGATGATGATGATGGTGATGATGATGATGATGATGATGATGATGATGATGATGATGATGATGATGATGATAATAATAATAATAATAATAATAATAATAATGATAATGACAAAATCACACACGTTTTACACAAAAACTATGCTTTTTTATAATAGATGCAAGAATAAGTATATAATAGTGTAATTTTCACACAAAAAGTTCCCTAAGAAGGAATGAATCAGTGGCATTGGTGCTACCCTTAAATAAGAAAAAAAATCAAAATAGTAAAGTTTTCTCGGGATGAATGAATTAGTGGCAATTGTATTATCTTTTAAGAAGAAAGAAAATGAAATAAAACCTAAACCAAATTAATGGCACTGTTATTACCCTTTAATAAGAAATAAAATAAAATAAAAACTAAAAGTAAAATAAATAAAAATAATGAAGTTGTCTAAGGAATAATGAATTAGTGGTATTGTTATCACCCTTTAAGAGAAAAATTTAATGACATAATTCGCATCGAATTTACACAAAAAATGTGGTTGTTTTCTAATATGCAAGAATAAGCATATAATAGTGAAAAATTTCACACACAAAAGTGCCCAAAGAATGAATGTGTTAGTGGCATTGGCATTACCCTTTTAAAGGAAGAAAATGAAATAAAAACTGAAACTAAATTAAAATAATAAATTATCTAAGTAAGAATGAATTGGTGGCAATGGTATTACCCTTTAAGAAGTAATAAAATAAAATAAAAACAAAAAAACAAAATAATGGAGTTTTCTAAGAAAGAATAAATTAGTTACATTGGCATTACCGTTTAAGAAAAAGAAACATGGTGAATTTCTTTGTACACAATTTACTTCCTTTATAAGTAAGCATATAATAATGGATCCTTTGCAAAAAGGAAGTTTCCTACAAAAAAATGAATTGGTGGAATTGGTATTACCCTTAAAGAACAAAAAAAATTATACCAAAATCAAAATAATGATGTTTTCTAAGTAAGAATGAAATAGTGACGGTGGTATTGCCCTTTAAGAAGAACAAAAATATAAATATAAATATAAAAGTTGCACAACCTTATACTGAAATTGCACTTTTTGTATATGAGTAATAGGCATATAATAGTACAACTTTCACACTCTTATGTAGTTATACGCTTATTGTGTAGCACTTGCATGAATACAATTGCACTCATGAAACATCCCAAAAATGCCCATAGGAAAAAAAATACTGGATTACAAAAAACAAAAGCAAAAATGCATAAAAAAGGCATAGGGAGGGAGGGGAGGGTTGGGTTGTCACGAGGGCTAGAGAGAACTAGCTTGGTCGTCCGGTTAACGGGCCTCAGCTCATTGAGATACTGAGTCACCCAACACAGAGGTTGGTGATAAATTTTCAGCCCAAAACAAGTCACTACACAACAGGAAAAAAAACATGAATCTTGGAGCAACAATCTCTGTGTTAGTGACAAATTTTCAGCTCAGGAAAAAAAACATGAATCTTGAAGCAGCAATCAATAGGCTGAAAAATCTGAATTTAATTTTCCAGCAACTTACATAGTGGCAGAGTTTGACCAAACTCTTTGGAGAGTACTCCCTCAGTCTTTAAAAGAGTGTACTGTCAACTTTGTAAAAGGTCGAACTTTTTTATGTATGACCGTATTTATATAATAATAGCCAACATCTATGCCATCAAATAGTAGCATTCTCTGCAAAAATAAAATAAAATAAAATAATAGCATTAGATTTATGATGAAAATTCATCATATACCTATTTGGTTTTATAAGCATTGACATATTTTTGCACAAACTTGATCAAACCTTAATATAGTTTGACTGTCTAATAAAGTTGGAAATACATTATTTTAAAGACCGTGCGTGTATAAGCTTGTGCTGCGGGCGGACCTAAAATTTGATCACCTAAGCCCTCTCTCTAAAAATATTATCCTACAAATTTTCTCCGCCATCGGAAAGTAGAGAAACCCAATGATTTTATTTAAAAAAACACACCCAATGATTTGCATGTCTTTCTAGGCACGAATTCCGACGCTTGAAAAAAAAAAGAGGTGAGTCTATGCACGGTAGATATTTGTATGAGCGGTCAATATAATAAAGCTCGTGGGCCTCGTGGTTTAGCTTAAGAATAAACAAAGCAAAGAGAAAGAGGATCAGGGAGCAATCTTCCTCACGACCTCGATCTAGAAGCACTCCACGCTCCACAGTACTCTGTCTCTACTCCACACGAGCAAAAGTCAACCAAAGCTCATAGCTCCGTTTCCATCGCATTCTTCTTCCATCCCTCCATCAATCCAAGAACCTAGCAGACGCCATCAGCATGAGCTGGTCCGACCTGCCAGCCGAGCTCGTAGCCGGGATCGCCGACAGGATAACCGAGCATGTGGACCTCGCGCGCTTCCGCTCGGTTTGCCCATCTTGGCGCTCGGCCTCGGTGGAGCACGCCGCCCGCCGCCGCGTGCCCCTGCTTCTCCTGCCCTCCCAGCAGAACTCCCGCGTCAACCGCAGTCTCTGGTCCCTCGCCGACGACAGCATCACGGAGATCCCGATGCCCGCAGCGTGCGGCCGCTCCTTCCTCTTCGCCTCGCCGCGCGGCTGGACGCTCGCCGTGGCCGACGACTTCTCGGCCACGCTGCTGCACCCCTTCACGGGCGCGTCGGAGAGCCTGCCCGCGTTGCCGCCATCCTTCCACGACGGGTATCAGATGATCCTCCGTGACATGGTCTGGGACCGGTCGCCTGACGCCGTCATGGTCTCGCAGGGCAAGGGCGCGTTCTTCTGCCGGCTGCAGGGCGACGGCAGGTCGTGGACCCCCGCCGACCTCTCGCCGCCAGCTCGCGTCGGCAGCATCACCTACTGCGACGGCGCGTTCTACCTCCTTGACAAGCGCGCCAACAAGGTGACGGCCGTGGACGGCGCGACCTTCGCCGTGGCCGCCGCGATCGAGCCGCCAGATCTGGCGATGCCCGACCGCTCGTGGGCACGCGAGTCCACGCTCGTCGTGTCGTCCGCCTCCGAGCTCCTCCTCGTTGTGCACGGAGGATGCCACCGCTCGAAGGGCCTCTTCAAGGCCTTTCACGCGGACCGCGGGAGCCTGGTGGCCGGGTGGTCGGAGGTCGCCGGCGGCGGCCTCGGCGACCGCGCCGTGTTCGTGGACCACGCCCGCGGCTTCTGCGTGGAGGCGAACGGGGTCAACGGGGTGCGGAGGAACTGCGTGTACGTGGCCAGCGCGCACGAGGAGGCCAACGCCAACGCCAACTCCGGGTGGGGCGACTGGGGGAGGTACACCGTCTCCATGCTCGACCTCGACGGCCTCACCACCCAGAATCTCTCCCACGGCAACCTCTTGAAATGCCTGCACGGTAGGCAGCGCCCTTCCTGGTCGATGCCAAATCTGCATTGATCTTACTCCTCCAAACGAAACAACGTGTGCGAGTTGATCGCATTGAGGTCGGTTGGTTGCAGTAATAAGCAGAGCTGCCAGTTCGTGTACTATTCTACGAGAAGTGAAAGATCTAGCTTCAGTTACAAGAATTTGATTATCAAATGTGTCACCGTGTTCAGAACAAAGTACAGTACCAGCCTTTGTATCAGTGTATGTTTCTCTTCATGCTCTGCCTTTTCACGGCCGACGTGCAGCCTGATTGACGATCTTGTTCTGATCGCCTGATCTGCAACACGATGCGTCATGCGCTGCATTGTCGAGACTACATACGTTTTGAGAGGTGTGCATCGAGTTTCAAATTGGCATGGCATCGTCGCCTCAGGTGTATTCTGTAAGCAATTTTGTGCGGCTTCTGAATTTTGACAAAGGAAACAAATATGTGGATGCCAACAATGCAAGCGCAACCAGTGAAGACGAGCTCAAGCAATCACTCGGTGAGCACCACTACGGACGAACCAGGAATCTTGGTAGAGAGGGGCCAATATAAGAGGTAAAATGTTGGAGGGGCCCAAATATATAAATCTTGAGCATCTTCGGCTAACAACACAGGGGTGTTCAAAAAAAAAAAACTACATAGTGGTGTTTTCAATACGAGACTGGTTAGGTCTCAGTCGATTAAGACTTAGCCAAATCTCAAATGAATCTCCATGCAAAATCAAAAGAATATAACATCTGAGACATAACGAAACTCAGTTAGC
>NC_041381.1:534352855-534356994 GCF_002162155.2 Triticum dicoccoides | reverse complement strand
AGGCATGGCCCCTGCTCGCCCGCCCCTGGCTCTGTCCTTGAGACATAACGAAACTCAGTTAGCAAAATTGTTCCAATATATACCATGGGTGGGTGGGTGGGGATGGGGGCGGGGAGGCATGGCCCCTGCTCGCCCGCCCCTGGCTCTGTCCTTGAGCCCACCAAACCAAATTCCCTTTGTGCCACCACCCCACTTACTAACCAGCAAATATACATGTGTCGTCCGCACAACACTCCACCACCACGACCTGATTCTCTAATTGCTAGGAACTGCTGGTGGTAGAAGACTTTGATCCGGCAAAAACCATTGAAGATTATCGTTTTGAGAGGGTGCCAATATGGGTCCGCATCTACAACGTCCCCTTTGGTATGATGTGCAAAGAACTAGTAGAACATATGGGGGAGCAGATCGGGGAGCTGGTGGAAGTGGATACGGGAAAGGATGGGACGACAATGGGGCAAGCACTAAGAGTAAGAGTCCGAATCAAGGTTGATGAGCCTCTGATGAGAGGGATGTTTCTAGATGATGAGGAAGACGGGGATGGTGACACCATTGTCAAGGAGCAAGGGAAGAGGAAGGAGGAGGAAGAGAAAAACTGGTGCCATTTTAGATATGAATTTCTGCCGGACTTTTGCTATACATGTGGAAGAATGGGACACACTGATCGCGATTGTATAAAGAAGCTTAAGAAGGGGGAGGATGCACAATATGGGAGGTGGCTGCGATATGTTCTAGAAGGGAGAGCTGTGGAGGAGAGAAGGAGGGTGGTGGTGAATACGGAGGGGGAGGGTCGAGGAGGAGGTATAGGTGGTCGGGGAGTGCGAGCAGATCAGGGAGTGACGGGCCATCTTGGAGGAAAGACAACCAGATGTCAGGGGAGGGGACAGAGAAGGGTAAGGGCGAGTTGGAGGGAGAGGTAACAAGCCCACTCAAGCTGAAAGCGGCAGAGTAGGATGTGGATGAAAGGAAGAAGCAGGGTGGTAGGAAGAAAGCTCTGTTTGCGGAAGCCATGGATAAGGATTCCCCTCCGCAGAACATCCAAAACAAGACGGAGGAGAGGAAGAAGGGAGAGGAGCTGCAGAGGGTGACCCGAGGAGAAGAGGAGGGGAAGAAAAATGGTAAGAGTGGCGAGTGACGAAGCCATGTACCTAGGGTAGGGTCATGGACCTGTCCAAAGTACCCTTCCCAAGGACATCTCTAGAAGAAACTACCTTTCAGTCGACCTGGAAGGATTCCACTCGACGGACTCGAAGACAGTCGACCATGAAGACGCACTCGACCACCAGAAGATCTAGGGTCACTCTGCATCCAAACGGTCTGTTATTAAGTAGTCTTTATGGCCATGATATCACTTTATGTAAGGCGTTACTAGTAACGTCTGGCCTTTATGTACATTGAACTCTCTGCTACGTGGGCTGGCTGGGGTCCTGGCGCACTCTATATAAGCCACCCCCCTCCACAGGTAGAAGGGTTCGCACCCCTGTAACTCTCACGCATATAATCCAGTTGACCGCCTCCGGGCACCGAGACGTAGGGCTATTACTTCCTCCGAGAAGAGCCTGAACTCGTAAAACACTTGCGTGAACAACTACTCCATAGCTAGGATCTTGCCTCTCCCTTAGTACCCCCTACACTACTGTCAGACTTAGAACCACGACAGTTGGCGCCCACCATGGGGCAGGTGTCTTAGCGACTTGCTGGAGAAGTTGCAATTTTTTCCGATCGCCTTCATCATGGTTTCAGGCGGAGTTCTGGTCGAGGGCCACGAGATCCGTCTCGGCGCGCTCACGTTCATCGCCGACGACTCTGCCTGGCTTCAGGAGGCTCCGCTCGACGTCGACGCGCTCCCAGTCCGCAGAGCGACGCACTTTCGCGCGTGCGTCCGCGGTGTCCTCCTACGACAACCGTCGACTCAGTATCGACCGGTTTTTGTGTCATCCTCCTTCCCAGCTTCCCGCTGGCGCAAGCGCTCCGGTCGGTCGAGGCTTCAGCGGTGGGTGAGGCACGCGGTGGCTCGCCTATCGACCACCGCCCAAGTCGCGGCAATCGAGCCCGACGAATCTCTCTACGGCCTGTTCGACCTGTCGACTGGCTCCGCAGAGACTGCATCCGAGTGCGACAGTAGTGATCCAGTGGTGGAGGTCCTGATGGTCAACGGACCACACGGTCCCCCCGTCTTTCCTGGTGCCGAGGGAGGTAACGGCGGAGGCGATCCATCGCATTCCCATGAGGAATACCTTCCCGAGCCCCTTAATTTGCTGCAGAGGGAAGAAATTCGCCGCCGGAACATGGATGCCCTTCATACTCCTATCATTGGAGAAACCCCTGAGGCTCGCGCCTTGGAGGACGCGCACTTGGCCAACCTGGCTGAGCGCACTCGGCTGGAGAACCGTCAGCAAGCACAACGAGTCCCTGACTCCAGTCGACGTCAGCTCTTTCCACCTCCGACTCAGGTATATCGAACTCCGATTCAGAATTTAGCAGCTGCAGCCCGTATAGCAGAATCAATTCAGCCTTCCCAGTCATAGGCGGGCAGAGGCTTGATGCAGATCAGAGATTTGCTCCGGGCAGCAGGAGATCAAAATTCAGCTGTATCACAGTCGCGGAACAGGATTCACAGCAAATCCGTGGTTGCGAATACGGTCCAGTCGGCTCATAGCTCCAGATCGCCCCCGAGGCGTGAAGGGCGTGGAGACCGGCACGATCAGTACAGGAACCGTGAGCAGTATGATCACCAATTCGATCGCGATGATCGATGTCGAGTGCCCACCCCTCCCCCTAGGGGTGGATCCTACGTACCTCGCCAACATGATAATAGATGCCATCACAGTGGTGGGCGAAGAAATCCAGTCGACCCCAGGGAACCAGGCTTTGATTCGACATCCATCATCGTTCAAGGTCTGGTCGACCAGAACAGAGCTCACAGAGAGGGTCATGACAAAGATGTACCCACGAGCAGCCGAGTGCATGTCTCCGGACCAGAGTGCTTCAGCAGAGCCATCAGAGCCGCAGTGATTCCTCCCAACTTCAGGTTGGCGACTGGAGTCAGTAAGTTCAACAGTGAGTCTAAGCCCAATACTTGGCTTGAGGACTACCGAGTGGCCGTCCAGATCGGCGGCGGAAATGACGAGGTGGCCATGAAGCATCTGCCTCTTATGTTGGAGGGATCAGCCAGGGCATGGCTGAATCAGTTGACACCCAGCAGCATTTACACGTGGGAAGACCTATCCCGAATGTTTCTCAGAACGTTCAAAGGAACATGCAAGCGACCAGCAGGACTGACAGAGCTGCAATCTTGTGTGCAGAAGTCGAATGAGACTTTGAGAGATTACATCCAGAGATGGATCACATTGCATCACACAGTAGAAAATGTATCTTATCACCACGCAGTCTGCGCCTTCAAGGAAGGTGTTAAGTACAAAGAGCTAAGCCCGAAATTCGGTCGAACCGGAGACATGTCTCTGAGTCGAATGATGGAGATAGTGTAACACCCCGGATCCGATGCGCCAGGTGTCTGCCAGTTATTCGTCGTCATTGCCATGTCATTTGCTTGCATGTTGCATTTTATCATGTCATCATGTGCATTTCATTTTGCATACGTGTTCGTCTCATGCATCCGAGCTTTTTCTCCGTTGTCCGTTTTGCAATCCGGCGCTCCTATGCCCTCCAGCGTTCCCCTTTTCTCTCCTGTTGTGAGTGGGTGTTAAACTTTCTCGGAATGGCCCGAGGCTTGCCAAGTGGCCTTGGTATACCACCGGTAGACCGCCTGTCAAGTTTCGTGCCATTTGGAGGTCGTTTGATACTCCAACGGTTAACCGGGTAACCGTAAAGCCCCTCTCTCTTTGCAGCCCAACACCCCTTCCAAACTGGCCCGAAACCCATCTAACTCCCCTCCATGCTCTCGTTCGTTCGATCACGATCGCGTGGCCAAAAACCGCTCCTTATTTGGACTCTCCTAGCTCCCTCTACCTACAAATATGTGCCCCTCCCCGAATTCTCGCGAAGAACAAACCCTAACCTAGTCCCTCTCCGCCGCCGGACGAAATCCCCACTGACGGACATGTCCGCCGCCGCCGTCCGCCCTCTCCCCGCGCGACACGTGGCCTCCCGCGCCTTCTCTCTCCTCCCGCGCCGTCGGG
>NC_041381.1:534223477-534352532 GCF_002162155.2 Triticum dicoccoides | reverse complement strand
CGCGCCGCCCCGTGCCGGCTTCGCCGGCCTCCAGCCGCGCGCCGTTCGCCGCCTCCCCGCCGCGGATCTGGTCGGGCCAGACCGGATCCAGCCATCCCCGGCACCCCTCCGTCCTTCCGTGCCTGCTCCGGCCTCCTCCTCGCCGGAGTTCGCCGCCACCTCGCCGGAGCTTCGCCGGATCTGGAGGTGGACCAGATCCACCAATGCATCCATCCAAACGCCCTCGTCCCCGTCCTGTACCGCGCCGTCCCGGATCCCTCCGTCCCGGGTTGACTTTTCCCGGAGGTAAAAATGCCTAAGTCCCCGAATCTGCAGTAATTTTCATGCCATGTTCATCATGCTGTATCTCTACATCCGTAGCCCCGTTTCGTGCGTGTAATATGTCAAATTGTTCGCCTCACCGAGTAAATCATTTCATTCCATTGCATCATATTTATTTGATGTCATCTAGATGCCTGAATCATCGTTGTAAGAGTGCTTCATGATGTTTTCTGCTGTCTGTTATCAGAACGAGCTCTTTTGTCATTTTTGCCATGATTGATGTGTGCATCCTATGAGGTTGATGTCTAGATGTGTTTTGATCTATGATATGTCTTTTTTGCCATGATTCCTTACCATGTATTTTTGTCATCAATGTGGTGACTAGCACAAGCATGCAAACTAGGCTTCGTGATGTTGCTGATTTTAGTCCCTGTTCTGCTGTTATTTTGATGCCATGTAAACTTGATGCTACAGAGTGATCCATGCATATTTTGAGATACGTAACTAAGGGTGTTTTGAACATATGGTTATGATCTATCCATCCCTGCCCTTGTTTGCAATTATGTAGTAGTCTAGGATGTAATTTGAGTGCTCTACTTTTGCTTCAAAATGTTTCCTGGCAGATTGTTTACATGTTATTCAATTTAGCCAAGGTTGCTATAGTTGATCCTTGCATGCTATGGACTTGTTCTTGCCTTGGTTTGTTTCACAAACATGTCTTCTTGATGATGCTATACTTATCTTGTCATGCAATGACTTGTGGTGAGTGAATCGAGCTTGTTAAGTAGTGTACATGATGTTGCTGTTTTGCTAGGCCGAATCTGTTATTTCGTGATGCTATATAAACATGTTGCTACTAATCATTCTATGCATAATCTGGAGATGATAACTAAACATGTTTTGTTCTACATGTCATGCTCTTTCCATCCATGCCCCTGGTTGCATTTATAGGTTGCTGTAGCTTGTTCATATCTTGCTCCAAAGTTGCTTCATAATGTTGCTGTCAGCCTGTTAACATTAAGTTCACTTGTTTTCATGTGTTTTGCTAGTGTTCTATGCACCCTATGACCTTGATCTTACCATGCTTAGCTTCACAAATATGCCGTCTTACTGTTGGTTGCCTTGCCATGCCATGTATTGCTCTGTAGTGAGTGGTACAAGCTCATAAACATGCCTTCATAATTATGTTTCTGCCATGTATGAATCTGTATAATAACTTGCCATGTTTACGTGGGTGCCATCATATTTTCTGATCCTTTTTGGCTTATGGTCAGTAAAGGACTTTTGATCTATGATTTGAGTAGAATCATGCCATGCCTTTGTTTGCCATTATAAGTTACTGTAACATGTTGTTTGATAGCTCTAAACATTGCATCGTGATGTTATTTTCTGCAAAGTCTGAATTGTAATTACTTGCAATCTTACCATGTGTGTTTGAGCATGTTCTAGTGATTTCTGGAGATAGCTCAGTGTTCATGTTTTGTTAGGCTTTACCTGTACATCATGCGCATGTCTTTTGTTTTCATGTTGTGGTACCGTGGCTTGTTGTTTTGATGCTTGCAATATGCCTAGTTGCTGTTTTGGACAGATTGTTGCTATGACTTGTTTCATGTGTGTGTGTTGAACCGTTGCTCCGTTTTGAGTGTGCTCTATATGAAACTTGCTTGATTTTGCATGTAGCTTCATATTATCATGTTGCATCCATGTTTTGAGGTGTTTGCTTGATGTTTGGGTGCATTTTGCATCAATGCCATGTTTAACTTGTTTTGCTCATATCTTCTAGGTCGTAGCTCCGAACTAAATGAACTTTATATGTAACTTGACTAGAACCTCGTGTAGATCATCTTGGTGCGTCTTAACTTGCTGTTTAACAACTTGAACATAAGGTTTATCCAGATCTGGACCAATTTCGAAATATGCATATGAGGACTTACCGGAATTGTTATATGTTGTTCCCGGCCTCATTTAAACTTGCCTTGATGTGTTGCTCTTGTCTGCATCATCTCTTGCCATGAGTAGCTTCATGTAGCCCTGTCATGCATCATGTGCATCATGTCTTGTTCATGTGTGGTGTGTTTACTATGTTGTGTGCTTCTTTTTGATAGTTCCTGTTTCGTTGCGATCGTGAGGATTCGTTCGTCTACGCTTGGTTCGGCTTCATCCGTTCGTCTTCATCATGGACTCGTTCTTCTTCCTTGCGGGATTTCAGGCAAGTTGACCGCTACCCTGGATCTCACTACTATCATTGCTATGCTAGTTGCTTCGTTCTATCGCTATGCTGCGTTACCTATCTGTTGCTCTTCAAGCCATCCCAAATTGCCATGAACCTCTAACCTTTGACACCTTTCCTACGCAAACCGTTGTTTGGCTATGTTACCGCTTTTGCTCAGCCCCTCTTATAGCGTTGCTAGTTGCAGGTGAAGTTGAAGATTTCTCCATGGTGGACAGGATTTTGGTTGGGATATCACAATATCTCTTATATTATTAATGCATCTATATACTTGGTAAAGGGTGGAAGACTCGGCCTTTTGCCTGGTGTTTTGTTCCACTCTTGCCGCCCTAGTTTCCGTCATACCGGTGTTATGTTCCCGGATTTTGTGTTCCTTACGCGGTCGGGTGATTTATGGGACCCCCTTGACAGTTCGCTTTGAATAAAACTCCTCCAGCAAGGCCCAACCTTGGTTTTACCATTTGCCTCACCACCACCTACCCTTTCCCTTGGGTCGGCCAACCCAAGGGTCATCTTTATTTTAGCCCCCCCGGGCCAGTGCTTGTCTAAGTGTTGGTCCGAACTAGAGCACCGTGCGGGGCCATCCCTTGGCAACTTGGGTTACGTCGGTTCCTGTATGCTTCGCTCATCCGGTGTGCCCTGAGAACGAGATATGTGCAGCTCCTATCGGGATTTGTCGGCACAGCGGGAGGCTTTGCTGGTCTTGTTTTACCATTGTCGAAATGTCTTGTAAACCGGGATTCCGAGTCTGATCGGGTCTTCCTGGAAGAAGGTCTATTCCTTCGTTGATCGTGAGAGCTCGTCATGGGCTAAGTTGGGACACCCCTGCAGTGTATAATCTTTCGAAAGCCGTGCCTGCGGTTATAGGCAGATGGGAATTTGTTAATGTCCGGTTGTAGATAACTTGACACCAGATCCAAATTAAAACGCATCAACCGCATGTGTAGCCGTGATGGTCTCTTTTCGGCGGAGTCCGGGAAGTGAACATGGTTTCTGGGTTATGTTTGACGTAAGTAGGAGTTCAGGATCACTTCTTGATCATTACTAGTTGACGACTGTTCCGCTTGTTCTCTTCTCGCTCTTATTTGTGTATGTTAGCCACCATATATGCTTAGTCGCTGCTGCAGCCTCACCACTTTACCCCTTCCTTACCCTTTAAGCTTTGCTAGTCTTGATACCCATGGTAATGGGATTGCTGAGTCCTCGTGGCTCACAGATTACTACAACAACAGTTGCAGGTACAAGTTGTGCGATGATCATGACGCGAGAGCGATGCTTGCTTGCGTTGAGTTCTTCTTCTGCTTCTTCGATCAGGGTATAGGTTCCAGGTCGGCAGCCTGGGCTAGCAGGGTGGATGTCGTTTGAGCTTCTGTTTGTGTTTCATCCGTAGTCGGGTGTTGATATTGTGTATGATATATTGTTGTATTCGTGTGGCATTGTATGCCTTATGTATGTATCCCCATCTATTATGTAATGTTGATGTAATTATATCCACCTTGCAAAAGCGTTTCAATATGCGGGTCTATCCTTGGTGGGACCTTCGAGTTCCTTTTGGATAGGGTCGCATATTGGGCGTGACAAGTTGGTATCAGATCCTCGACCGACCCTAGGAGCCCCCTTGATTGATCGTGTAGTTTGGTCGTTGTTGAGTCTAGAAGAAAACTGTTTTCGGAGTCTAGTTATAGCGGAGAGTAGGAACTCTTTTTACTCCTCAACCCCTTCGTCGGTTTGGTAAGGAATCTTGACGTAGGTGTTTAGAATTACTTCTCTTCCCCTTCAAATTTTTCTTTAGGATCACGCAGTTGGTTTTTCGATCGTTGGCTCTCAGCTCTTTTATCTAGTGCATTTCTCGTCAAATTGACTCGAGCCTCTTCATCTTTGAGTTCAATCCTCAGTTGTTTTCTTTCGCACCCGCCCACCCTTCTTCTTCTCGGAACTGGAGCCCGTAATTGAGTATCCATCCTACTCGTGCGAAGCCTTTGCTTTCTTTCCTCAATGATTTCAACCGGTGTTTTCTCTTCAAGATATTCGTCGGTTCCCCCTTCCAAGTTGCCTTTGTTTTCCCGCCCTCCCACCCTTTTTCTTTCCGGAGCTTGAATCTCTTTCGAGCATCAATTTCATTCGTACGGAGCCTCTTCAGTCTTCTATCAATCATTTCAACCGGTGAATTCTCGTCTCGGTGGACATTCTTCATCGCTTTTCTTTTCCGGTGGACTCAATTCAAGTTTTCGGTTGATCATATTATTTTCCTTGGATTAAGTGTTCTCCTTGCTCGTTCGTCTCTCGCCAGTTTATCCTTCCGGAGTGTTCAAGACATCTCAGGAGATTCGTCTGTGTTCGAATTAATGCGAGGTTGTCACCTCATTCAAATATTTCAATTGTTCCGGTGCTTCATTTATCTGTTCATCATCCTTTTCAACGGTGTTTTCTCTTCAGTGGGCCCTAACCCACAGGTCTTTTCCCAGGATCTTACCCGACTCTTCTAATTTCCCAGAGCTATTCTCAAATCCTTTTTCAAGTTTGACGTAAGAATGAATTTCATCAGTCAGATACCTTTTCCAAGATCAATTTCTAAGCATTTTCATTGTTGGCTCAACCTCTTCGCTTTTCATTCTCCCGGTGTATCTCAGTAATTTTGTTGGTGTTTTTCCGTCGTCATTTGAAGATCGAAGAAGAGTTTTCCCTCTAAATCTTGCCCATTCTGTCGAAGATTCTTGGTTCTAGCTTCATGTTATCAGTCTCAAATTATTCCATTTGTCAGATATTCTTTTCTTATCCATCCGGAGTATGTCAGGAGTTGTTTTTCCCATTTGTTTTCACCGGAGGCCATCATTTCAGTTATCGTTCTCTAATTATCCAGGTGCTTCGTTCAAGTGTTCTTTAATCAGCTCATGATCTCTTTGTTCTTTTGCATCTAAATCCCCTCTAGAATTTGTGTTCGTCTAATTCTTCCCGGTGATTCATTCTCTTTCGGCAGTCATTTCTGAATTCTTACGGTGGTTCCTTCAGATTCTTTCCTTGGTTATCATATTAATTCATTCGTTCTTTCCAATCCTACCGGTGGTTCATGAAGACCTTCTGAAGTTTTGTGCTATCCCTTCTCAATCCTTTTCAAGAAGAATAAGTAGTATGCAAAATCCATTGCTAGTCATCAATTTAATTTGATGAAGGATAAGCATACAATAAATCTTATTCTTATTTCATCAGAGTGATTAATCCCTTTTCCTTCAGAGTTTATTCATGTTGAATAAATTCTAGTTCCAAGTGGATTCATCTTTTCTTTTCCGGAGTTCAATTTCCTCAGCCATTTCGTCGGTGCCTCCATCTAAATCATCGTAAGGCTCATCTTATTCTTTCATCCTCCATTCTATCTTATCATCCTTTTGTTACCGGAGTTCTTCATGGTGGTTCTTCATGATTTAATTCATTCCTCAAGTGTTCATCAAGATTCTTGTCGGTGGAGTTCAAGTATCTTTTATTCTCGCGTCTTGAAGTGCAATTAATTCTCCATATTCTTTCGAAGTGGAGTTTTGCATTTCTTCGTTCTCCTCAGCTATGTAATTTTTCCGCTTGTGGTCGGTTATCACCTCATAATTTCTTGAGATGTTATCTATAAGTCCACAACAAGCTTATTTTTTCGTTGTTGATTCTCTCAACAACTCCATTCAACCTTTTCTTCTGAGATTTCTTTCTATTTCATTCGTGACACAAGTTGTCATTTTCTTCTCCGTTCTTTTCATTCAACTCTTTTAATTCTTTCCGGAGGTTTTGTGTCATGTCTTCATCAAGTATCATTCCATCCCCTCAAGCTTGTGTTCTATTCCGCCATGTTTCAACCGGAGTGCTACCTAAATCCTTTCAGTCTTATTCGTTTCTTATCTCGTCCTAATCGGAGTGGTTTCTTAGTCTATCCGATTCCGTGAGCTTTTGATTCTCGTCATTCTCGTCGTTCCTCTCTTCTTCTCGAGTGCTCTCGATTCTTGGCTTCTTCTCTTGGGTTCTTGTTTCTCCTCTTCCTTTTTCTCTTCCGTCTCGGTCCTAAGATCTCGGGACGAGATCTCTTGTTAGTGGAGGAGTGTTGTAACGCCCCGGATCCGATGCGCCAGGTGTCTGCCAGTTATTCGCTGTCGTTGCCATGTCATTTGCTTGCGTGTTGCATTTTATCATGTCATCATGTGCATTTCATTTTGCATACGTGTTCGTCTCATGCATCCGAGCTTTTTCTCCATTGTCCGTTTTGCAATCCGGCGCTCCTATGCCCTCCGGCGTTCCCCTTTTCTCTCCTGTTGTGAGTGGGTATTAAACTTTCTCGGAATGGCCCGAGGCTTGCCAAGTGGCCTTGGTATACCACCGGTAGACCGCCTATCAAGTTTCGTGCCATTTGGAGGTCGTTTGATACTCCAACGGTTAACCGGGTAACCGTAAAGCCCCTCTCTCTTTGCAGCCCAACACCCCTTCCAAACTGGCCCAAAACCCATCTAACTCCCCTCCATGCTCTTGGTCGTTCGATCACAATCGCGTGGCCAAAAACCGCTCCTTATTTGGACTCTCCTAGCTCCCTCTACCTACAAATATGTGCCCCTCCCCGAATTCTCGCGAAGAACAAACCCTAACCTAGTCCCTCTCCGCCGCCGGACGAAATCCCCACCGCCGGACATGTCCGCCGCCGCCGTCCGCCCTCTCCCCGCGCGACACGTGGCCTCCCGCGCCTTCTCTCTCCTCCCGCACCGTCGGGCCCGCTCGACCCACCCGCGGCCCGCCCCGGCGGCCGCCGCCGTTGCGCGCCCGCAGCCGCCGCGCGGCCCGCGGGCCGCCCCGCGCCTCGCCGCCGCCGAAGCCCGCGCGCTCCCCGCCGCCGATCTCCGCCCTCTCGGCCGTGCGCTGCCCATGCCGCCCCGGCGCTCGGCTCCTTCCTCGCCCGGCCCGGCTTCCGCCGCTGCCTCCGCGCCCGTTCCCCGCCGTCGGCCGCCGCCGCCTCCGCGCCCGTTCCCCGCCGTCGGCCGCCGCCGCCGTGGGCGCGCCGCCCCGTCCCGGCCTCGCCGGCCTCCGGCTGCGCGCCGTTTGCCGCCTCCCCGCCGCGGATCCGGTCGGGCCAGACCGGATCCAGCCATCCGCGGCGCCCCTCCGTCCTTCCGTGCCTGCTCCGGCCTCCTCCTCGCCGGAGTTCGCCGCCACCTCGCCGGAGCTTCGCCGGATCTGGAGGTGGACCAGATCCACCAATGCATCCATCCAAACGCCCTCGTCCCCGTCCTGTACCGCGCCGTCCCGGATCCCTCCGTCCCGGGTTGACTTTTCCCGGAGGTAAAAATGCCTAAGTCCCCGAATCTGAAGAAATTTTCATGCCATGTTCATCATGTCGTATCTCTGCATCCGTAGCTCCGTTTCGTGTGTGTAATATGTCAAATTGTTCGCCTCACTGAGTAAATCATTTCATTACATTGCATCATATTCATTTGAGGTGATCTAGATGCCCGAATCATCGTTGTAAGAGTGTTTCATGATGTTTTCTGCTGTCTGTTATCAGAACGAGCTCTTTTGTCATTTTTGCCATGATTGATGTGTGCATCCTATGAGGTTGATGTCTACATGTGTTTTGATCTATGATATGTCTTCTTTACAGAGGTGCTTACCATGTATTTTTGTGATCAATGTGGTGACTAGCACAAGCATGCAAACCAAGCTTCGTGATGTTGCTGATTTTAGTCCCTGTTCTGCTGTTATTTTGATGCCATGTATACTTGATGCTACAGAGTGATCCATGCATATTTTGAGATACTTCAGTAAGGGTGTTTTGAACATATGGTTATGATCTATCCATCCCTGCCCTTGGTTGCAATTATGGAGTAGTGTAGCATGTCATTTGAGTCCTCTACGTTTGCTTCAAAATGTTTCCTGGCAGATTGTTTACATGTTATTCAATTTAGCCAAGGTTGCTATAGTTGATCCTTGCATGCTATGGACTTGTTCTTGCCTTCGTTTATTTCACAAACATGTCTTCTTGATGATGCTATGCTTATCTTGTCATGCAATGACTTGTGGTGAGTGAATCGAGCTTGTTAAGTAGTGTACATGATGTTGCTGTTTTGCTAGGCTGAATCTGTTATTTCCTGATGCTATATAAACATGTTACTACTAATCATTCTATGCATAATCTGGAGATGATAACTAAACATGTTTTGTTCTACATGTCATGCTCTTTCCATACATGCCCCTGGTTGCATTTATAAGTTGCTGTAGCTTGTTCATATCTTGCTCCGAAGTTGCTTCATAATGTTGTTGTCAGACTGTTAACATTAAGTTCACTTGTTTCCATGTGTTTTGGTAGTGTTCCATGCACCCTATGACCTTGCTCTTGCCATGCTTAGCTTCACAAATATGCCTTCTTACTGTTGGTTTCCTTGCCATGCCATGTATTGCTCCGTAGTGAGTGGTACAAGCTCATAAACATGCCTTCATAATTATGTTTCTGCCATGTATGAATCTGTATAATAACTTGCCATGTTTACGTGGGTGCCATCATATTTTCTGATCTTTTTTGGCTTATGGTCAGTAAAGGACTTTTGATCTATGCTTTGAGTAGAATCATGCCATGCCTTTGTTTGCCATTATAAGTTCCTGTAACATGTTGTTTGATAGCTCTAAACATTGTATCGTGATGTTATTTTCTGCAAAGTCTGAATTGTTATTACTTGCAATCTTACCATGTGTGTTTGAGCATGTTCTAGTGATTTCTAGAGATAGCTCAGTGTTCATGTTTTGTTATGCTTTACCTGTACATCATGCCCATGTCTTTTGTTTTCATGTTGTGGTACTGTGGCTTGTTGTTTTGATGCTTGCAATATGCCTAGTTGCTGTTTTGGACAGATTGTTGCTATGACTTGTTTCATGTGTGTGTGTTGAACCGTTGCTCCGTTTTGAGTGTGCTCTATATGAAACTTGCTTGATTTTGCATGTAGCTTCATATTATCATGTTGCATCCATGTTTTGAGGTGTTTGCTTGATGTTTGGGTGCATTTTGCATCAATGCCATGTTTAACTTGTTTTGCTCATATCTTCTAGGCCGTAGCTCCGAACTAAATGAACTTTATATGTAACTTGACTAGAACCTCGTGTAGATCATCTTGGTGCATCTTAACTTGCTGTTTAACAACTTGAACATAAGGTTTATCCAGATCTGTACCAATTTCGAAATATGCATATGAAGACTTACCGGAATTGTTATATGTTGTTCCCGGCCTCATTTAAACTTGCCTTGATGTGTTGCTCTTGTCTGCATCATCTCTTGCCATGAGTAGCTTCATGTAGACCTGTCATGCATCATGTGCATCATGTCTTGTTCATGTGTGGTGTGTTTACTATGTTGTGTGCTTCTTTTCGATAGTTCCTGTTTCATTGTGATTGTGAGGATTCGTTCGTCTACGCTTGGTTAGGCTTCATCCGTTCGTCTGCTTCATGGACTCGTTCTTCTTCCTTGCGGGATTTCAGGCAAGATGACCGCTACCCTGGATCTCACTACTATCATTGCTATGCTAGTTGCTTCGTTCTATCGCTATGCTGCGTTACCTATCTGTTGCTCTTCAAGCCATCCCAAATTGCCATGAACCTCTAACCTTTGACACATTTCCTATGCAAATTGTTGTTTGGCTATGTTACCGCTTTTGCTCAACCCCTCTTATAGCGTTGCTAGTTGCAGGTGAAGTTGAAGATTTCTCCATGGTGGACAGGATTTTGGTTGGGATATCACAATATCTCTTATATTATTAATGCATCTATATACTTGGTAAAGGGTGGAAGACTTGGCCTTTTGCCTGGTGTTTTGTTCCACTCTTGCCGCCCTAGTTTCCGTCATACCGGTGTTATGTTCCTGGATTTTGCGTTCCTTACGCGGTCGGGTGATTTATGGGACCCCCTTGACAGTTCGCTTTGAATAAAACTCCTCCAGCAAGGCCCAACCTTGGTTTTACCATTTGCCTCACCACCACCTACCCTTTCCCTTGGGTCGGCCAACCCAAGGGTCATCTTTATTTTAGCCCCCCCCCCCCGGGCCAGTGCTTGTCTAAGTGTTGGTCCGAACTAGAGCACCGTGCGTGGCCATCCCTTGGCAACTTGGGTTACGTCGGTTCCTGTACGCTTCGCTCATCCGGTGTGCCCTGAGAACAAGATATGTGCAGCTCCTATCGGGATTTGTCGGCACAGCGGGAGGCTTTGCTGCTCTTGTTTTACCATTGTCGAAATGTCTTGTAAACCGGGATTCCGAGTCTGATCGGGTCTTCCTGGGAGAAGGTCTATTCCTTCATTGATCGCGAAAGCTTGTCATGGGCTAAGTTGGGACACCCCTGCAGGGTATAATCTTTCGAAATCCGTGCCTGCGGTTATAGGCAGATGGGAATTTGTTAATGTCCGGTTGTAGATAACTTGACACCAGATCCGAATTAAAACGCATCAACCGCGTGTGTAGCCGTGATGGTCTCTTTTCGGCGGAGTCCAGGAAGTGAACACGGTTTCTGGGTTATGTTTGGCGTAAGTAGGAGTTCAGGATCACTTCTTGATCATTACTAGTTGACGACCGTTCCGCTTGTTCTCTTCTCGCTCTTATTTGCGTATGTTAGCCACCATATATGCTTAGTCGCTGCTGCAGCCTCACCACTTTACCCCTTCCTTTCCCTTTAAGCTTTGCTAGTCTTGATACCCATGGTAATGGGATTGCCGAGTCCTCGTGGCTCACAGAGTACTACAACAACAGTTGTAGGTATAGGTTGTGGGATGATCATGACGCGAGAGCGATGCTTGCTTGCGTTGAGTTCTTCTTCTGCTTCTTCGATCAGGGGATAGGTTCCAGGCCGGTAGCCTGGGCTAGCAGGGTGGATGACGTTTGAGCTTCTGTTTGTGTTTCATCCGTAGTCGGATGTTGATATTGTGTATGATATATTGTTTTATTCGTGTGGCTTTGTATGCCTTATGTATGTATCCCCATCTATTATGTAATGTTGATGTAATGATATCCACCTTGCAAAAGCGTTTCAATATGCGGGTCTATCCTTGGTGGGACCTTCGAGTTCCTTTTGGATAGGGTCGCATATTGGGCGTGATAGATAGCCACCAAATATGCCAATGGTGAGGAAGAGGATCGGCTCCGGAGCGGCAAGCACAAGTCAGTCGCCCAGGAAACCAGAGGAGGGAACTCCAGTTGGAAGCAAAAGCGAAAAGCTGAGCCAGCTGCTCCTGGAGAAACCTTGGCCATGACTCAAGGAAAGTTCAAAGGAAAGCCCAAAGGGCCTTGGAACCCCAAGAAAGTGAAGGATAAAGAGGGAAATGACGTGATGGATTTGCCGTGTCACATCCACACGAAGAAAGAAGAAGAGGGTAATTTCATTTACCTGAAGCATACCATCGACAGTGTCGACTCCTGATACAGGAGTTCTAGGGGAAACAAACCAAGGATAAAGAAAAGGAGTCATACAAAGTTGAGGACAAGGGGGATAGTGACGAGGAATACCCTCAGGTCAATTCTACTCTGGTGATTTTTCTGACGTTGAGAGCAAAAGTTGACTGAAAGTTATAAACCGAGAGGTGAATATGGTTGCTCCGGCGACACCCAATTATCTGAAGTGGTCTTAGACGGCCATCTTATTCGACCAGTCTGATCACCCGACGCACATAGCCACCCCTGGGAGGCAAGCTCTTGTGGTCGACCCAGTCATTGAGGGCACTCGACTAACTAAAGTGTTGATGGATGGCGGCAGTAGTTTGAATATACTGTACGCTGAGACGCTGAAAGGGATGGGCATACTGATGTCCAGACTCAGCACAAGCAACATGAGTTTCTATGGAGTCATTCCTGGCAAGAAGGCCGCATCACTCGGCCAGATTGCTCTCGATGTGGTTTTTGGTGATTCCAAGAACTTTCGCAAAGAAAAGCTGACATTTGAGGTTGTAGATTTCCAGACTGCCTACCGCGCTATTTTGGGAAGGCCAGCTTATGCGCGTTTTATGGCTCGACCATGTTACATGTACCTCAAATTGAAGATGCCTGGCCCTAAAGGCGTGATCACTGTTACTGGTAATCACAAGAAGGCGGAAGAGTGCTTCCAGAAAGGCTCAAAGATCGCCGATGCTCAGATGGTGGCAGAAGAGTGGCAGGAACACCAGAGGAATGCAGACCCGAGTGATTTGTTGCGAGCCAAGAAGCCCGCTACGGAATCAGCGTTTCAGTCGTCCGGTGAGACAAAACCAGTTCACATCCACCCGACCGACCCCAACGCTGCTCCGACTCATATCTCCACAACACTCGACCCCAAAGAGGAAGAAGCGTTCATCCAGTTCCGCCGTGAGAACTGGGACATCTTTGCATGGAAACCTTCTGACATGGCAGGTGTACCCAGGGGGCTGGCTGAGCATCATCTGCGAGTCGATTCAAAGGCAAAACCTGTCAAGGAACATCTGCGACGGTCTGCCATCCAGAAAAGGAAGGCTATTGGCGAGGAGGTGGCTCGGCTCTTAGCAGCAGAGTTTATCCGAGAGATTTACCACTCCGAGTGGCTCGCCAATGTTGTCATGGTCCCCAAAAAGGACAACTCACTTCACATGTGCATTGACTTTAAACATATCAATCAGGCCTGCCCGAAAGATCATTTTCCTCTTCCCCGCATCGATCAAATAGTCGACTCGACTGCAGGATGTGAGCGACTGTCTTTCTTAGACGCCTATTCCGGGTGCCATCAGATCCGTATGTATGGACCCGATGAGATCAGAACAACTTTCATCACCCCATTTGGGTGCTTCTGTTATGTCGCCATGCCATTCGGCCTCAAGAATGTCGGAGCCACGTTCATGAGGATGATTCAGAAGTGTTTGCTCACTCAAATCAGTCGGAATGTGGAAGCATACATGGATGACATTGTGGTCAAGTCACGGAAAGGTTCCGACCTGCTGACTGACCTCGCTGAAACATGTGCCAACCTCAGGAGGTACGATATCAAGATTAATCCATCCAAGTGCACATTCGGAGTTCCTGGCGGAAAGTTACTCGGTTTTCTTGTTTCCGAACGAGGAATCGACGCAAACCCAGAGAAAGTGGGCACTATGCTCCAAATGAAACGACCTGTGTGTGTGCACGATGTTCAGAAGCTTACTGGTTGCTTGGCCGCTTTAAGTCGATTCATCTCTCGTCTCGGTGAGAAGGCATTGCCTCTTTACCGACTGATGAAGAATTCAGACAAGTTTGAGTGGACTCCTGAAGCTGATGCAGCGTTTGCAGAGTTAAAAACCCTGCTTTCCACCCAGCCGGTGCTTGTTGCCCCGGTCAGCAAAGAGCCTTTGCTGCTTTACATTGCAGCCACAGGACAAGTTGTCAGTACAGTACTTACGGTCGAGCGAGAAGAAGAAGGGAAAACCTTCAAAGTTCAGCACCCAGTATATTATATTTCTGAAGTCCTGACCCCATCAAAGCAAAGATACCCTCATTATCAGAAGCTTGTATATGGGATTTATATGACCACAAAGAAAGTTGCTCATTACTTCTCTGACCATACCATCACAGTCGTCAGCGACGCCCCCTTATCAGAGATTCTGCACAACAGAGATGCAACTGGTCGAGTGGCAAAATGGGCGATTGAACTCCTTCCCCTTGATATCAGATTTGAGGCAAAGAAAGCTATCAAGTCCCAAGCAATAGCAGATTTCCTCGCCGAGTGGACAGAACATCAGTTGCCGACTCAAGTTCACTCGGAGCACTGGACTATGTTCTTTGATGGTTCTAAAATGCTGAATGGTTCTGGTGCCGGGGTTGTGTTGGTTTCCCCCCGATGAGATAAGCTCAGATATGTACTCTAGATTCACTTTGACTCCAACAACGAAGCAGAATACGAAGCACTTTTGTATGGGTTATGAATGGCATTTCACTCGGTGTCCGTCGCCTCATGGTTTACGGTAACTCGGATTTGGTGGTTAACCAAGTTATGAAGGAGTGGGACGTCAGAAGCCCAGCTATGACTAGTTACTGCAACACAGTAAGAAAGCTGGAGAAGAAATTCGAGGGGTTAGAGCTTCATCACGTAGCCTGACTAAAAAATCAAGCAGCTGATGACTTGGCAAAGATAGGTTCCAAAAGAGAAGCCATTCCTAGTGGCGTGTTTTTGGAACATGTCCACGTACTGTCGGTTCAAGAGGATCTTTTCACCGAAGAAGCCCCGGAGCCAAAAAAGTGCCACGGATCCGACTAAAGTTGAGGTCCCAGCTGTGGTTGACTTTATCATGGAAGTTCTGGTTATCACTCCCGACTGGACAGTGCCTTACATCGCGTATATCCTAAGGAAAGAGCTCCCAGAGAATGAAGAAGAGGCTCGGCAGATCGTCTGTCAATCCAAGGCCTTTACTGTCATGAGGGTACAGTTGTACAGAGAAAGCGCGACTGGAGTCAGCCAGAAATGCATAACGCCGGAAGAGGGTCGAATGATTCTCAACGACATCCACTCGGGGACCTGTGGCCATCATGCGTCCTCTCGGACCATCATGGCTAAAGCATACTGAGCGGGCTTTTACTGGCCCAGAGCAAATGAAATGGCAAAAGAGATAGTCGACAAGTGTGAAGGATGTCAGTTCTACTCCAATATGTCACACAAGCCCGCCTCAGCCTTGAAGACCATTCCAATCGTCTGGCCTTTCGCTGTTTGGGGGTTAGATATGGTTGGACCACTGAGAACTGGCAGGAGCGGCTTCACCCATGTACTGGTGGCAGTCGACAAGTTCACCAAGTGGATCGAAGCCAAGCCCATTAAAAATCTTGATGCCGGCACTGCCATCAGCTTCATCATAGAATTGATATTCAGATATGGAGTTCCGCATAGCATCATCACTGATAATGGGTCAAACTTCGATTCCGATCAATTCAAAGCCTTCTGCGCTTCTCAAGGCACGCGAGTCGACTACGCTTCAGTCGCCCACCCCCAGTCGAATGGACAAGCAGAAAGAGCGAACGGCCTAATTCTCAAAGGACTGAAACCCCGGTTGATGCGTGACCTCAAGCACGCAGCAGGCGCGTGGGTCGACGAACTTCCATCAGTTCTTTGGGGATTGAGGACTACTCCAAATTGGTCGACTGGGAGAACTCCGTTCTTTCTGGTCTACGGAGCTGAAGCGGTTCTGCCAAGTGACCTGCTTCACAACGCACCGCGAGTCGAGCTCTACTCTGAAGTCGAAGCAGAACAAGTCCGGCAAGACGCAGTCGACCTTCTAGAAGAAGAAAGAGAGATGGCCATGATCAGATCGACCATCTATCAGCAAGACTTGCGTCGATTCTACGCCAAAAATGTGAAGAGCCGAGTCTTCCAAGAAGGAGACTTGGTCCTCCGAGTGGACCAACAGAAGCCACACAAGCTCGCCCCTACTTGGGAAGGCCCCTTCATTGTTACCAAAGTTCTCCACAACGGGGCATACCGTCTTTACAACGTCGATCGCCAGATTGAAGAGCCACGAGCTTGGAATGCGGATCTGCTCCGCCCCTTTTATAATTAAGTATTCACTCGGACGAGTTGTAATAAAAGTACTTCTGTAGTTTATTTATCAAAGACAAGAGTTTTATAATTTTCACAGTGATTGTTGTTACTTTTGTTCACATAAATCAGTCCCCCAGTGGGTGGCTTAGCTGTGAATCCGTTTCGCCTAAGTTTGTAAAAAAATCCTTACCGAGTGATGAGCCAGCCTCCCGCTCGGAGGCTTAGCTGCGAATCCGTTTCGCCTAAGTTTAAACAAAATCCTACCGAGTGGTAAGCCAGCCTTCCACTCGGAGGCTTAGCTGCGAATCTGTTTCGCCTAAGTTTAAACAAAATCCTACCAAGTGGTAAGCCAGCCTTCCACTCGGAGGCTTAGCTACAGTCCAAGTACTCGCCTAAGTTTAAACAAAATCCTATCGAGTGGTAAGCCAGCCTTCCACTCGGAGGCTTAGCTGCATTCCAAGTACCCTCCTAAGTTTAAAACAAAATCCTACCGAGTGGTAAGCCAGCCTTCCACTCGGAGGCTTAGCTGCAACCTAGTGTTCGCCTAAGTATAAAATACAACGTGCGCTCCGCAAGGAGGACGAAGCACAGGTCCACTGCTACCTTCTCCTTCCGAGCTACGCCACAAATACAACGTGCGCTCCACAAGGAGGACGAAGCGTAGGTCGACTGCTACCTTCTCTTTCTGAGCTACGCCACAAATACAACATGCTCTCCGCAAGGAGGACGAAGCACGGGTCGACTGCTACCTTCTCCTTCCGAGCTACGCCACAAATACAACGTGCGCTCCGCAAGGAGAACGAAGCGCAGGTCGACTGCTACCTTCTCTTTCCGAGCTACGCCACAAATACAACATGCGCTCCGCAAGGAGGACAAAGCGCAGGTCGACTGCTACCTTCTCCTTCCGAGCTACGCCACAAATACAACATGCGCTCCGCAAGCAGGACGAAGAGCAGGTCGACTGCTACCTTCTCCTTCAGAGCTACGCCACGGAAATCCTACCAAGTGACGAGCAAACCTCCCACTCGGGGGCTTAGCTGCAGCCCAGTGCTCGCCTAAGTTTTTGAAAATCCTACTGAGTGGTGAGCAAACCTTCCACTCGGGGGCTTAGCTGCAGCCCAGTGCTCGCCGAAGTTTTTGAAAATCCTACCGAGTGGTGAGCAAACCTCCCACTCGGGGGCTTAGCTGCAGCCCAGTGCTCGCCTAAGTTTTTGAAAATCCTATCGAGTGGTGAGCAAACCTCCCACTCGGGGGCTTAGCTGCGGCCCAGTGCTTGCCTAAGTTTTTGAAAAACCTACCGAGTGGTGAGCAAAACTCTCACTCGGGGGCTTAGCTGCAGCCCAGTGCTTGCCTAAGTTTTTGAAATCCTACCGAGCGATGAGCAAACCTCCCACTCGGGGGCTTAGCCACAGCCTAGTGCTCGCCTAAGCATGACGAGTACAAGTCGATTGCAATTCGTGCTTCGTCCCTACCTGCAAAGGTGCATCACAAACACTAGTACATATTCCGAGCGAAGGACAATGACCGCTCGAAGGCGGATGCAAACATATTCAACGGCAAACCCAAGTTCAGATAGCGTCCGACGGATCCAGAAGTGCTTAGGCACCAAGCCTGTTAAAGTTTATCGGTTACAAAAACCACTCGGCATTCCGAGGCAAATTTAAGGCATCGAGCATAGAAGTTTTTTACTCCTCCTACGGAGGACTGGAAGGCGCAACGAACTCGTCCAGGTCGATTCCATCTGCGATCCGAGTGGCAGCAGCAATGAAGGTCTCCATAAAAGATCGGAAGTCATGCTTCTTGGTATTGGCCACTTTGAGAGACGCCAGCTTGTCCTCTCGCGCATCCTTGCAGTGAACACGGACCAGAGACAGAGCAATGTCAGCACCACACCTGGAAGAAGACTTTTTCCATTCTTGCACTCGACTTGGAACTTCGTTCAGTCGAGTCATCAGAGACTCGAGGTCATTCTGAAGTGTTTCTCCCGGCCAGAGTGCTATGTCGATGCGTGATGTTGCAACCTTCAGTCTCGCAAGATAGTCGACCACAGCAGCAACGCGAGACTCGAGATGGAGCATGTTCATGGAGGCTTCATCCTTCACAGGAGAGTTGATGGGATCTAAGCCAGTGTCCACTCGACTAGTCATCTCTTCAAAGTTTTGGCAGCATTCTGTGGATACGATCCAAGGATAAGCTAACGTTCCTACAATAAGTCAGTGATTACCAGTCGGATATAAGGGGTTACCTTCGAGCATGAGGAATAACTTCTTTGCGAGCCCTCCCAGATAAGCCTCTAAGTCGTTCTTCTTTCCCACCAGTTCGCTAGCCTTGTCACCCAGGGCCATCTTGTCATTCTTCAGTTGGCTAACCTCCTTGTTGGCCACGTTGAGAGCAGCTTTCAGATTGGTATTCTCCTCTTCAAGTTTGCTGATTGAAGCCAACTTTTCTTCTGCGAGTTTCGTCTTGTCCGAAGCCGCTTTCTGCGCCTCGGCGAGGTCAAGATCCTTCTTCTTCAGAGCATACCTTAGTTTATCTGCGAAATGACAGTGAGGTTAGACTCAGGAATAGACAAAAAATAAGGGCAGTCGTCAAGGTTCTCACCAAACATACCTTTTGTCTCCTCCTTCGCCTTCGTGAATTTCTCCTGGACAAGCTTCAGATCAAGTTCGAGCTGGATATGCTTGTTCTCCAACTCAGTATAACGAGCCACAAGCTCGCAAGATTTCTGCGAAGGATCAATCGACAAACATCAAAGACAGGTCATTTCCGAGTGACTAAGAGAAAAATCGTAGCATTTCTAAGACTACAGCCGAATCAAAAATTTCAACTGTAGTCTCGGGGACTACACCCAGTGGGTGCACTCAGCGTGCCCCCACTGGTTCTACCGGCTCGGATCGATCAGTCGACCAAAAGTAGCTAACTGCCAACAGTTAGACATAGTTTCAAAAAAAAGTTCAAGACATAAAGACTACAGTCGACTGCCAGCAGTCCACCGTAGTCTCGGGGACTACACCCAGTGGGTGCACTCAGCGTGCCCCCACTAATCCAGACATTTCAATCGACACACGGGTGTATGACAAGTTTTAAGATGTTCAGAAAGAAAAATTGTCAGGTATCACATCCTAACAGAACAGGCAGTGGTCAACTAACCTGGACATTGCTCTGAAGAGCTGAACTTGCATCATAAGCTGCTTGGCTGGCATCTCGGATCGCCTTCACCTGCTCCATCATGACACCCGCCTGGCGTATGGCTACCTTGGCAGCACCTGCTTGGTCCTCTGGGACGTGGTGTGTGGAGAAGAGGGAAGGTGGATCAACACTCAACGACGGAGGGCAGACACTCGTCAACGGCACCGCAAAGGACACAGTAACCCGAGCAACGTTGCCCCCCTCCAGAACCAATGTTTTAGGCGCTGACGCAACCTGAGCAGTCTTGCCAGCAGACGCTTTCCTGTTCCTCCTTTGCCTTAGTGGCTCCTCATCATTGTCGTCGGGGAGATCAATGATAATGCTAGGTGGAGCTACAGAAAAGGTTCAAAGTTAAAAATGAAGATCCGATCGACCAAAAGTGAAACTGCACAGATCATACCAGGATTGGAAGTGGCAGCATCCTCCATTTCTTGATTGTCATGCCTGGCTGAGGTCTCAGAAGTAGCAGCACTGCGATTTCAGAAATCAATGAGTCAACGATCGAGTCGACCAAGAATATATCCATATTGAAAGAGAAAACATGAGTTATGCCATTACCCAGAAACAGTCGGAATCTCCATCCTCATCTTTGGTAGAGCCTTCGCCGATTTTGTCGGTGCCGCTCGGGGTTGCTTCAACGCTTTCTCAGTCGGCACCGGAGAAGTCATCCGAGGGCGTTTGGTCGACTGCCCATCATGGGCGAGCTTGGACCGTCTTTCAGTACGAGGAGGCTCGACTACCTCCTCCTCTTCCTCCTCCTCTTCCTCATCAGAGCCAGCATCTTCTTCACCCTCGTCGCCATCCGACTCCCACTCTTCCTGACTTTCACCTCCACTTCCTTCTTCTTCTTCGGTCTGTTCTTGCGCCCCGTTGGGCATCGAGTACATCTCGGTTGTGATCTAGAAGACAACAAACAAGATAAAGGTCAGTCGACTGAATTGCAGCAAAGCAGAATGAAGAAAACAGAATCACAAGTCAGAGAAATGTAGTCAGACCTTGTCTGGTTCATAGGACTGGTCGAGTGGCGGGATCCTCCTGGCTCCACGAGGATTATCTCTGTTCCCCGTGATGGCGGTCATCCACCTCTCCAAAGTGACATCGTCGACCTCCTCTGGGTGGACCCGAGTGGTGTCTTCAGTACCAGAGTACAACCACATCGGATGGTCCCGATACTGAAGTGGCTGAATGCGCCGTCGAAGGAAAACCTCTAGAAGATCCATGCCCGTCACTCCGTCACGAATGAGCTGGACCACGTGCTCCATCAACATCCTAACCTGAGACTTCTCCTCCGGAAGCACCTTCAGAGAAGATGGCTTGTTCACTCGGTCCATGGAGAACGGGGGGAGGCCAGTCGACTGGTCTTGGCAGTAGAACCAGGTCGACTGCCACCCTCGAGCTGACTCGGGAAGGGTCATGGCTGGAAAGGCACTCTTACTCCTCATCTGAACCCCGAGACCCCCACACATCTGGATTACTTGGGTTCTCTCATCATTCGGGCTAGCCTTTTTCACTGTCTGAGAGCAACTGGTGAAAATGTGTTTGAAAAGGCCCCAGTGTGGCCGGCAACCCAAGAAGTTTTCGCACAAAGACACGAAAGCGGCGAGGTAGGCAATGGAGTTGGGTGTGAGTGATGGAGTTGTGCACTAAAGAAGTTCAGAAACCCCCGGAAGAAAAGATTCGGCGGCAGAGAAAAACCGCGATCTACATGGGTGGCTAAGAGGACGCACTCACCCTCCTGAGGCTGCGGCTGCCACTCCTTCCCCGGAAGCCTTGCTGACCCATGGGGGATCAGTCCTTCGTTGGCCAGGTCGTCGAGGTCCTTCTGGATGATGGTCGAGCGGATCCAGTCTCCCTGGATCCAGCCTTGCGGCAGGCCGGACCGCGATGAGGATCCGCCCCGACTAGGCGCTCTCCCCTTCGCCTTCACCGTCGCCTTCTTCGCCCGCTGCAAAGCCGCCGTCTTTTCCTTCACCATCGTCGCCGGTGAAGTGCGCAAGGAGCAGCGAGGCGGAGGTGGAGGCAAGCGCAGCGGGCGAGTTCGAGGAAGAGGGGATCGAGGACGCACTGTTTCAAAAAACCCCGTCCGACGCCTTATATGAAGTCTCGTCCGAGTGGCTGACTGGTAGGCCCGGGCGATCCTGTCAAATCCCGCAACAGTCACGCGCACGATACATGGCGAAAAAGGTGGCGCGGAAATCGAGGCGTCCCTGCCTTATCCCATCCGAGTACTGCAGCTTCCTCCGACTCACGCGCTTCCCGAAATTCAGATCCCGCTAAATCCGCGAACAGTGGAGCAACTTGTCAGACTGAAGATTTCCTCTGATCCGTCGCTCGGAGATCTCCAAGTATAAAAAAGTCACTCGACTAATATAAAGAATGGATCAAGGCGACTGAAAAAGAAGTTGGTACCGTCACCTAAGGTCATTGATCCAGAACAAGACATACTCATAGCACAAAAAGAGAGGTCGGAAGAATTCTCAACTCCTTCCTAACTCAAACCTCGATCCATTCGGGGGCTAATGACGAAGCCATGTACCTTGGGTAGGGTCATGGACCTGTCCAAAGTACCCTTCCCAAGGACATCTCTAGAAGAAACTACCTTTTAGTCGACCTGGAAGGATTCCACTCGACGGACTCGAAGACAGTCGACCATGAAGACGCACTCGACCACCAGAAGATCTAGGGTCACTCTGCATCCAAACGGTCTGTTATTAAGTAAGCTTTATGGCCATGATATCACTTTATGTAAGGTGTTACCACTAACGTCTGGCCTTTATGTACATTGAACTCTCTGCTACGTGGGCTGGCTGGGGTCCTGGCGCACTCTATATAAGCCACCCCCCTCCACAGGTAGAAGGGTTCGCACCCCTGTAACTTTCACGCATATAATCCAGTCGACCGCCTCCGGGCACCGAGACGTAGGGCTGTTACTTCCTCCGAGAAAGGCCTGAACTCGTAAAACACTTGCGTGAACAACTACTCCATAGCTAGGATCTTGCCTCTCCCTTAGTACCCCCCTACACTATTGTCAGACTTAGAACCACGACAGCGAGCACAAGAAGGGTAAAGGGGGAAAGTTTAAAATAATCCATCGGGAGGAGGGGAGGAAGACGGAGGCGGCCCTGGAGCTGGAGAAGAAGAGAGGGGCATAGGAGATGGACATAGACGAGAGGGGAGACCCAAAGAGGAGTAAGGTGGAGAAGGCTGGTGAGGGGAAGGATATTGGTGACGCAAACAAAGACGCGGGGCTGCCGGAGTAGTCCTGCGGTGACCAATGAGGCTTATCGCATGGAATTGACAGGGGTTGGGGAACGGCCCGACAATTCAAGGCCTTCTGGATCTGCAGAAGAGGGAGGACTCCGATGTGCTATTCCTGTCTGAGACCAAAATGGATCAACGACGATTGGAATGGTTGAGATGGAAAATGAACATGACATGTATGGTGGCAAAGAATTCGGAGGGACAGAGCGGAGGACTTGCTTTGTTCTGGAAGAAGGAGGTGGATGTGAGGGTGGTGGGGTTTATGTCTAAGTATCACATCGATACGGAGATCACTGAAGAGGATGGATTTAAATGGAGGTTCACGGGAATTTATGGAGAACCGAAGAAGGGGGAGAAGGAGAAGACATGGAAGCTGATGAGAACTTTAAAACATCAAACCAACAAACCATGGTTGTGTGCGGGAGATTTCAATGAAGTTCTTCATTTGTGGGAGAAAGAGGGAGGCGAGCCAAGGAGTCAGAATAGTCTAGACCAGTTCAAGAGCGCTTTGGAGTTCTGTGAGCTGGGTGACTTGGGGTTTGCCGGGGATGCCTTTACATGGCGAAATCACAGCCACACCACGGAGAAGTATATCAGGGAGAGGCTAGACAGAGCCGTCGCATCGCAGTCATGATGTGGTTGATTTACGGTGTACCGCGTTGTCAATGGCGACCCAAGACACTCCGACCACAGACCCGTGATCATTGAAATAGCGGGAGCTGCAGCTGCTAGAAGGGAGAAAAGTCATACGAATAACCCCAGATTTGAAGCAAGGTGGCTGGAAGAGGAGGGATACCGCGATCTGGTACAGAATGCATGGGAGAAGGAGACTGTGATCGATGGGAAGAAAGTTGTGGGAGCGGTACGGGGGGTGATGAAGGAGTTGATAGACTGGAGTAAAAACATCATGGGGGACATGGAGAAGAGAATCCATAGAGTAAAAAAGGAGCTAGAGGAGGAGAGGAGGAAGAATATTAGCCCGGATCAGGTGAGACGGGAGCACATGCTACGGTTCAAACTGAGCCGCCTTGAGGAGCAACTGGAGACCTACTAGAGGCAAAGAGCACATGTAAACTGGATGAAGGGGGGGACCGCAACACAAAATTCTTCCATGCGGCCGCGTCAGAGAGAAGGAGGAGGAATATGATTAGGAGGTTGCGAAAGGAGGACGGGAATGTCGTGCATAGGAAGGAGGAAATGAAGGAAGTCGTCACTAACTACTTTGTTAATTTGTTTACCTCACATGCAGGGGCCTGACAGGATGAGCTACTGAACACAGTTCAACCGAGAGTCACACCACATATGAATGAGCGGTTGATGAAGGAATTCACACGTGAGGAAGTCTTCAATGCGCTGGAAAGTATTGGGGACCTGAAAGCACCGGGCCCTGATGGTATGCCTTCAGTGTTCTATAAGAAGTGTTGGGATTTGGTGGGGGACAAAGTTGTGGATGAAGTGCCAGCGGTTCTCAATGGGGGTCCCATGCCGGAGGGGTGGAACGAAACATGTGTAGTGCTCATACCCAAGGTAAAGAATCCAGAATGTATGAAAGATCTCCGTCCCATCAGCTTATGTAATGTGGTATACAAGCTGGTTTCGAAAGTGTTGGCCAATAGATTGAAGCAAATCCTTCTGGATGTGATTTCCCTGAATCAGAGCGCCTTTGTGCCCGGTCACCTGATCACTGACAATATCCTCCTAGCCTATGAGTGCATGCATTATATGCAGTATAAAAGAAGAGGGAAAGAGGGCTATGTGGCAATCAAACTGGACATGAGCAAGGCCTATGACAGAGTAGAATGGCACTTCCTTGAGAAGATGATGAGGAAGATGAGTTTCAATGATGTGTGGATTGATCGGATCGTGCTATGCGTGACCTCGGTAGTATACAAGGTGAAAGTGAATGGGGGGGGGGTCACGGATATGATTATACCTCAACGCGGGCTAAGGTAGGGAGACCCGCTATCGCCCTATTTGTTCTTCATTTGTGCTGAGGGTTTTTCATCTCTGCTAAATAAGGCCGAGGAGGAGGGGACTCTGAAAGGAATCCGAATATGCAATGCTGCACCGAGCTTCAACCACCTACTGTGTGCGGACGATTCACTAGTACTCATCAAAGCTTCAGCCGAGAGTGCTACGTCGCTGCAACATATCCTACAACTATATGAGGTTTCCCCGGGGCAGGTGGTCAACTATGACAAATCGTCGAGTTTAGCAAAAACACAAAGCAACAAAGGAAGAGGGAGGTGCTAAACACCCTCAATATTCGAGCTGAAGCCAGGTCCGAACACTACTTGGGCCTTCCCGTCTATGTGGGGCAGGCTCGAAAGAAGGTGTTTGAATATCTAAAAGATAGAATCTGGCAAAGAATACAAGGTTGGCAGGAGAGGATGCTATCAAAGATGGGGAAGGACGTTCTCATCAAAGCATGTGCACAGGCAATCCCGACCCTTGCAAGGTCGTGTTTTGACTTGACCAAAACCTTATGTGAGGAGATTGGGGCACTGATATGCAGATTCTGGTGGGCAAAACAGGAGAAAAATAACACGATGCATTGGTTAAGCTGGGAGCTGCTAACTAAGCCAAAGAAGGATGGAGGGATGGGTTTCCGTGACATATATGGTTTCAATGTGGCTATGCTGGCCAGACAGGCATGGCGCATGCTCACAAACCCGGACTCGCTATGTGCCAGGGTGTTGAAAGCGCGATACTTCCCCAACACAAGTATCTTGGAGGCGGAGGCACATGCGGGCATTTCGTACACCTGAGGAGCATCTTAAAGGGCGTGCAACTAATAAGGAAGGATTGATCCATAGAGTGGGTGATGGCAGCTCCATCAATATCTGGACAGACCCCTGGCTAAACCGTGAGGGTGCTCGGACACCCAGATCGCCACAGGGAAACTGCATCCTTACTAGGGCAATCGAGCTTGTTGATCCGATCACCCACGAGTGGGATGAGGAGTTGGTCAAGAGCCTGTTTCCAGAGGATGAAGCTGAGATCATACTGGCCACCCCAATCCGGGAAGATTTCTAGGATTTCTATGCTTGGTTCCATGACAGCAAGGGCCAGTTTTCTGTGAAATCAGCCTACAAACTGTACATGCTACAGAGAGACGCCCGACGGCCAGGACCCGCTGACACATCCCCAACCGGGTGGGAGTGGAAAGAGATCTGGAGCCTACCATGCCAACCCAAGATACAACAGTTCCTGTGGCGGCTTGCTCATAATAGCTTACCGCTAAAACTGAACATTAAACGACGTGGAATTGAGTGCGACACCCTCTGTGTGTGCTGCAGGAGACTTGATGAAGATGCAACGCACACTTTCTTAAAATGCAAACTAGTTAAAAAGGTGTGGCGCGAGATGCAGTTGGAAGAGGTTCGCCAAAAACTGTGTGAATGCAGGAATGGGATGGATCTGATGCATGAAACCCTTCGTCTGCCGGAGGAAAAAACAATTCGGGTTGCATGCCTCCTTCGGAAATGGTGGGCCTGGCGGAATAAAGTAAATGCAGGCGATAAACCCTCAGCCTTGGAAAAGCTGCCAGCAGAGATTAATCATTGGGCGCTCGAGTCCCTGGTCCTGTGTCGACCCGAGCAAGCTGCCCTACCAGCCCCAATGCAGCCGACCTGGAGGAAACCCGAGGGAGATTCTCTGAAGATAAACTGCGATGTAGCATTTAATGCAGTTCAGGGTACGGGTGGCTGGGGTTTCGTTGTCCGGGACGAGGCTGGCGATGTGAGAGGCTCAGGAGCTGGGTTCCTGCAACATGTCGCGACTGCGCTAGCTGCAGAGCCCCGGGCTTGTGCTGTGGCTGTGGAGACGACAGCGGCATGGGGAATGACGCGCATACAAATTGAGACGGACAACCAAGTTCTCGCCAAAGCACTGAATGGGAAGGAGTCTGACTTGGCTATGGAGGGCATCCTGTTCAGGGAGATCCGCCAGTTCACAAGCATGAACTTTAGTCATATATCATTCTCCTTTGCCCCCAGGGCCTGTAATACTTTAGCTCATGTTGTTGCTGCTTTTGGCGCCAGTCGCCGTGTTGTGCGAGAGACCTGGTTTGAGGCTCTCCCGGACGATGTATACGTTGGATTGGCCAACGCTGATGCTGGACCCGGGTAATGGTATGGAATCAATGTGTTCCATCTCAAAAAAAAAAAAATTCTAGGAGCAGAGACGGCTGAGGGCGAACGCTTCAGCGGCTGAGGATTGGGAGGGGGTGCACCGGTGATATAGCTCACGAGGCCGTGCCCATGCCTGTGACGAAGCCATTGGGCCTCATTCATGGCCTCTAAGAAGCTCAAGGATGAGCCTGCGAACGACGGTGGTGGTCTCCTCCACGGAGTCGAGCACCATGTGGTCCAGCCGATGGACATAGTCAGATCTGAGCTATGTCATGACACGGCCATGGAGGTGCGTGCATAGCCCTCGGCGCTTGGGAATGAATTGTGTGATGAGGATAAAAAATGACGTTATCGATGCCTGGAGCTAGGAATGGAGACGGACCTTGTGGCGCAGATGAGGCGAAGCAAGAGGGGGATAAAAGAGAGGAGTCAATTACACCAGTGGTGCTAGAACTTGGCGTAAACTTTGATGCTACAAGTGGCCGCATACATTAAAGTGGTGTAAAAACTTGCCTTCAGCGTGGATATACAGTGCTTATTGTGTTTAAATACGAAATTTATCGTGTTTGAATACGCAATAACGCTGACTAGGCTTGCCAGCATGGCGTTGGTCCCACTGTCAGCCACTACTAGGGTGTGTGGCATATTTTTTTGTAAAAAAACCCTCAACTTTTTACGTGAATCGAAATGTACAGTAATTGGCCGTATGGATCCCGCATGTCAGCGACCCCACAAATCCATACCTACTAATAAAGTATGGAGTGTTTTTGTCGTCCATTGTATGTTTTATAAAAGGCCCCCTGATGGTTTATTTAATTAACCCGCAATCTAGTATTAAGTGCCCTCTTATTTCTCCCTCCGGCTTCGACTCAACTCTCCTATCCATTATCGCACGCATCTGGGCGCTGGTTAGCATTCCATGTTCCAGTACACTAGGCTCAGTTCACTTTGTTTCCAACCCGTTTAGGTCTCCGACCTTTATTATTTACAGAGAATATTTTAAACATGATCATGCTATAACTTTGCAACCTTAACTCGGATTACAACAATTTATATATGTACTTTGACTAGAAAAATGCATAGTTTCCAACGTGATATTAATTGATCTTGTTAACCAATATAAAATTATGTTTGGGCATAACCTATTAACTTAATTAAATGCTATGGATTATTTTTGCAAATGCTATGTATATTAAATGTTTTCTACCCCATTTAAACTGGCTAGCTATGTTAAATGAAGTACGTTAGGAGAGGCTGCATTGCACCTTTTTTACTGACTATGGAGTAGCAAAAAATATTTGCGCTTTGTGGGATTAGAATTCATGACCTCCCCTCCCGTCCCAAAGACCCCAACCAGCTGACCTACCATGTGCTTGTGTTATAATATAGGTTCATTATTTCATTAAATATTCCCACCTCGTTTCTTTGCATGAGAATACATCAATTTATATACATTTGCAAATTGCATGAAAAATCGAAAACCCACTACAAGAACCAAGGAATAGAGGGAGCATATAAATTAGCAGATTTTTTGTAGACGTGTCAATTACTTCTTCGGTTGCAACGTACATGCATTAGCATAGGGTCTAGAACCCAAGAGGTGTAGCTCCCAGCGTGCACGGCTAACCACCTCACCCAGCCAAGTTTCATGTCCACTATGGATACTTACCCTATATATTCTATGCCGGACCGCAGTCCACAGGCCATTTTTTACTGTAATTTGTTTTATAATATGTATATAAATTATAACCATTGGTTGCAAATATATAAATAAATATAAAATAGCTATAATAAGTGAATACTCCCTTCGTTCAGAAATACTTGTCCTAGAAATGGATAAAATGGATATATCTATAACTAAAATAAGTCTAGATACATTCATTTCTAGGACAAGTATTTTCGGACGGAGGGAGTGTTATTTATATGAGCATTTTTAAATTTACTAAGTGAATACTATTTATATAAGAAACTTCTAAAATCTGAAGTTACTATAATACGTGAATATTATTTATATGAGCATTAGAAATGTAATTAAATACCTGCATATATAATATATATTTTTCTTATATGTAGAAATGTAATTAAATATGTGCATATATAATATTTTTTTTTATTATATATAGAAATGTAATTAAATACGTACATACTCCCTCCGTTCCTAAATGTAAGTCTTTATAGAGATTTCACTATGGACCACATACGGATGTATCTAGATGCATTTTAGAGTGTAGATTCACTCATTTTGCTCTGTATGTATTCCATAGTGAAATCTCTAAAAAGACTTATATTTAGGAACGAAGGGACCATATAATATGTATTTTTATTATATATATTATTAATAACATTGAATTAAATTTTAGTAAAAATAACAGTGCGAAATGGACCACAAGGACTGCAGCCCATTTAAGAAAACACACAAACTTTATGAAAACATGTGAATACTTTTGAAAGCAACAAAATATTGTTTATAAATTGTGAAAATTTTAATACTTATAGAAGCATTTATAAATATGCACAAAATTATAAAATTACATTGATATGTTTGTATTCAGTATGCAAATTATTACATGAATATTTTTGTAATCTATAATTTAATCATATGGATAAATTTTAAATTACGTGATTATTTTTATAGTTGAACTTTTTATTTATATTTGGATTATTTATAACACATAACTATAATTTACCTATATTCTACAATTTTATACAAAAACAGTGAAAATTCAGCTCTACAGACTGCAGCCCAGTTAAAAATCAAAGGATATATAATGTCTATATCTACTTAGCCGTTCATTCTGTATATTGTAATTTATTTTATTTATATGTATAATATTTATAACGCATGATTATATTTACATATAAAAAATAACAGTACAAAATGGGCCACATGGACTGCTGCCCCGTTAATACTCTATGGACATGTAACCTGTCTGGTTTAGTTGGTTAGCCGAGCTCATTAGGGTGGCTCAGATGCTGCGTTTGTCAAGCTTTCGGTCACGCTATGGGCCATTTGGTGGGCTAGGAGACAGGCCATTCATAAGCAGATATACCTGAGTCCATCAGCCACTTATCATTTTATCTGCAGGACCATTCAGGAACTGGACATGCTGAAACCAGAGAAGAAAACAGCTACCCAGAGTGGGCAGCGAATACAGGCCAGGCCGAAAGCACCACCGCCGGGGGTTGCTAAAATCCACACGGACGCGGCAATGGCAAGATCACATGTGGGAGGTGCGAGTGCAGCGGTCTGCAGAGATGAGAATGGCAATTTCTTGGGAAGCTCTGCTCTGGTAATTCATGGCATCACAAGTGTACCGGCAATGGAGGCAATAGCCATCCGGGAGGGATTGGCGTTGGCGGAGGATCTTCACCTACAAGACATCATCATTGGCTCAGATGCAAAGCAAGTCGTTCGAGATATCAACTCAGGGACGGAAGGACTCTATGGGCCGATAATCAGAGAGATTTCATACCGTGCTTCTTTGATTATTTGTAAAATAACGTTTGAAGGTAGAGATGCAAACATAGATGCTGATAGACTAGCTAAGTTTTCTTACTCACTGGATCAGGGGCGACATGTTTTGTTGCTCCACCCTCATGATCCTTTTTGTATCCCACAACATGTGGTTTTCGAGTAATAAAGCTAGTCTTTCCTCCTCAAATTTTTTTTTAGGGTGGCTCAGATCTTGTTGAGTTCGAGTCCAGATGAAGCATTATTGTTCCTCATAAAAAAAGACTGAAGCACTATTTTTCTTTATTTTTGAGTCGCTGACATGTGAGGCCCATACAGCAAACTATTATACATTTAGAAAAAGCCGTGCTCATTAGATTGGCTCAGATCTTGAGTTCGAGTCCAGCTGAAGCACTTTTGTTCCTCGTAAAAAAAACTGAAGCACTATTTTCTTTATCTGTGAGTCGCTGACACGTGGGACCCATATACGACAAACTATTATACATTTTGACCCGCATCAGGATCTTTTACGTGAGAAAAAAATGAGGTTTTTCTCCACAAGATAACATCAGGACCCGCAGCTAGTCCTGGCCATGGGCAGCATGGCCTGGAAGGCCCGACCCGAAAAAGCCCGACCCGACCTTGCCCACGGGCCATCAACTAGTTATAAGTAAATACTTGAAGTAATAAAAAAATTTAAATAAGTTTGGGCGACTTTTCCCTCTAGCTAGGGTTTTCTTCTTCCGGAGGCGATCCAGCCGCCGTCGAGCAATTCACCTCCCCTCCTCCGATAATCCTCCAGTATCGGGCAACTTGGGCTGATTAAGGGGTGATCTTGCATCACTACCCGGCCTTAGTCTGCCTAATGAGGGTTCTTGGAGAGTTAGGGTTTGCTTCAAAGCCCGATCTTGCAACTTTCCTCGGGCTAGGGTTCAAGTTTTAAGGGTGATGGGATCGAAGTCCTCGGAGGCTTCGGGTTCCAACTCCGCGTTTGAAGTAGAGAAGATGATGGCTGAGCTCGGGCTTCGGGAGGAGGATCTGGACGACGTCGTCTTCGACGAGAAGGCTGCACCACCGGACGCAACTAGGTGGATGGCTGTTGCAAGGGTACACATTGATAAACCCTATAGCCAGTACTGGTTCTTCAGGAATATGCGGGTTGCCTGGGATCTGGCAGATGAGGTGAAATTTCGCCCTCTGGAGGATAATCTATACACCCTGCAATTCTTTTGCCTTGGCGATTGGGAACGTGTGATGCAAGAGGGCCCTTGGAACTTCAGAGGAAACTCCGTCATCATCATGCCCTATGACGGGATCACCAAGCCGACAGAGGTTAATCTTGATAATCTGGATATTTGGATACAGATCCACGATGTTCCAGACCTGTATGCGCATCTCGTTACACCGCTTGCAGCAAAGGTTGGAGAGGTCCTATTAACTGAAAACGTGATGCAGGACTTTGCTGACAATTTTTACCGTGTTTGGGTCAAGATCAATGTGCACAAGCCCTTGAAAAATGTTGTGTCCATGATCCGCGATGGGAAATGTCAGATTTATCGTGCCAAATATGAGCTCTTGCCAGATTGGTGTTCTGTATGCGGGCATCTGGGGCACGTGTATAAGGAACACGACAATGGGATTCACCCACCCTCTGCTTTGTACTTCAAGGACCTCAGGGCAACATGGAACATGCGAGTTGGGACTGGTCTTGGCCGTGGTAGAGGATGCCGCGGTGGACGGCGGGGTGGCCGAGCTGCTGGACGCGGTAGGTCTCCTGAATACCCTGAAGGTGACGAAACTGGCACTCCCGATGGCCTGGGTGCAGTCATGGCTGAAGTGGGGGACAATAGGAAGAGATCTTCGGGGCGATTAGAAGGAAGATGCAACTCTGGCTCTCCCATCAAACTCAGAGAAAAGCTTGTCGCTTGTAGCTGCAATGGTGTCGGCTAGTCCGTGTGAGGGAGTCCTAGACAATGGGGTCCTCAAGCACCCGAGCTATGTGATATGGGCCGGACTGATGGGCTGTGAAGATACAAGATCGAAGACATTCCCCCGTGTTCGGATGGGACTCTCCTTTGCGTGGATGGCAAGCTTGGCATCCGGATGTGTAGTTTCCTTCCTCTGTAAACCTACCTTGTACAACCCTAGCCCCCTCTGGTGTCTATATAAACCAGAGGGTTTAGTCCGTAGAGGCTATCGCAAATCATACAGGCTAGACATCTAGGGTTTAGCTATTACGATCTCGAGGTAGATCAACTCTTATAACCCTTATACTCATCAAGGTCAATCAAGCAGGAAGTAGGGTCTTACCTCCATTAAGAGGGCCCAAACCTGGGTAAACATCATGTCCCCCATCTCCTGTTACCTTCAATCCTCAGACGCACAGTTCGGGACCCCCTACCCGAGATTTGCCGGTTTTGACACCGACATTGGTGCTTTCATTGAGAGTTCCTCTGTGTCGTCGACAGAAGTGTTGATGGTTCGCCTTGTCATCAAGGATAGTATCACTTCCAGAGGAGCCCTAGTTGCAGGGCAAACCCTCCGTCTTGGCAGCTTCACTATGGGCGCCCGTCCGACCGTTAAGCCAAAGGCAGCCCAACTTGTCATCGAAAATCATCACCGCGTCAGCCCCGAATACTCTGACAAGATGGATCCGGCAGATGTATCATCCTTGAAAGAACTGGTAGATCGCATGGCCGACCTGGGGGTCGCAACTGAGTATGACCGGATTGGGCTTAAACCCGATCAAAGAGAAATCAAATCTCCACCGATCACCCATCAGGTAGCGGTTGTGGAGGAACAAGCCGACAATGACTCTTCTCCTACATTGAGAACAATCTATGTTCGAATTTCCGAGCCCGGAGAGTCGGATACCCATCTTCGGGAGGACACTCCCTGTCCTCCGAACATAGAATCGGGCATTGGGCCTGAGAACTCACCGGACACTCTGGAGTCTGGGCTGGTAACCTTGGAAATTCTTCAAACTCCGCACTTCACAGTGGGCCAGGGTTTGGATTTAACCCCGCCCACCCACCACAAGCAATATTCCCCAAGCAATTCCGGTCTTTCGGATATATGCGACCTAATGTACGTACGGCAACAGCCTTAGGAAACAGTCCATCACTTCTAGGCCAGATTCCTCCTTGTTAAAAACAAGATCAAAGATTGCTGCAATGACGACGCGATCTCAATATTTTGTAACAACTATACGGATGAGGGAATCCTTAATGCCCTCAACCGCCCTCGCGTACTGCACTTTGCAGATTTGGCACACATAGTATAGAAGTATCGCGCAATGGAAAGCGCCTGGAAAACTCAGATAGCCCGCTGGGAAGCGCAGGCCTTTAAGCCATCTCCTGGATGGGTAAAAAGGATGCACCTTTGCGGGGCACCCGGTCATCATCCCATGGACAAGAAAATCAAGCCCTTTACGGGACATAGAACTGTCCTTGAGGAATGGCTCGACAGGCCCTGTCAAATCCACATGACGCCGGATACCGAACCAACGCACAACCTCCGAGCATGTTTGATACTCCGGCAAGTGGCCAAGAGCGGCGAGGGTACTCTTCGGAGGACGACCCAGATAAGTACACTTCGGAGGACGACGATCTCAAAGTATTTACGGTCTTCGAGACCTTTTCATCAAATAATCAGCGTAAAAGGGTGCTCCGCGACCTCGCCGAAGTCTGCCAAGTAGCAGCAATAAATCCTTGGAATGATACGGCAATCACTTTCAATGTCGATGATGAACCAAGATCCCGCTCAGTCCGAGCACCAGCCGCTTTGGTCCTAAACCCAATCGTGGACGACTTTTGGCTCACTAAAGTGCTAATGGACGGCGACAGCGGACTGAACCTCATCTACAAAGACACGCTTAATAGAATGCAAATGGACAAGAGTCGCATTGAGAAAAGTAACACAACGTTTTGAGGCATTATCCCCAGTCGGGAAGCAAGATTCTCAGGGAAAATCAAACTTGGCATGGTATTCGGCACGCCGGAGAACTATAGGCCCAAAGACTTACTCTTCCATGTGGCACCTTTCAACAACGGGTATCACGCCCTGTTGGGGCCAGACACATTCACACGCTTTCAATCCATACCTTATTACGGGTATATGAAGCTCAAAATGCCCGGGCCAACCAGAGTTATTACTATAACTAGTGATCCGGACATAGCACTCCGCGTCGAAAACAAAACCGCCTCTCTGGCCCTCAAGGCACTATCCGAGGCCCTTGCGGCTGAAGAATTAACCACCCTACGTTCCATAGTGGATAGGGACGACGTAATCCTTGATAAGAGACCTAAGTCCACTTCCTTCAAACCAGCCGACGAAATAGTCAAATTTCAAGTTCACCCGACGGACCCCAAGAAGACAGCTTCCATTGTGGCACAGCTAGATCCAACGATCGACACAGCATTACGCGATTTCCTGCATGAGAATTGCGTCATCTTCGCCTGGCACCCTTCGGATATGCCAGGTATCCCATGCGGACTGGTCGAACATAGTCTCAATATACTGAAGGGATAGAAACCCGTCAAGCAAATGCTACGGCAATTTTCCGAACCCAAATGACATGCTATGGGGGAGGAGCTAGCCAAGCTACTCGAAGCCGGGTTTATCAGAGAGATCAAACATCCGGACTGGCTAGCAAACCTGGTCATGCTATCGAAGAAGGATAAATCCTGGCACCTGTGTTTCAACTTCAAAGACCTTAATAAGGCCTGCCCTAAGGACCCCTTCCCACTACCTCGCATTGACCAGATTATTGACGCAACCGCAGGACACGATTCACTATGTTTCCTCGACGCATACTCCGGATACCATCAAATTAAGATGAAGGAATCCGACCAGGCCGCAACGGCATTCATCAGCCCGTATGGGCCTTTCTGCTTCAACACTATGCCCTTCGGGCTCAAGAACGGCGGTGCCACTTACCAACGCATGATTCAAACATGCCTGGAAAAGAAAATCGGCAAGACTGTTGAGGCATATGTAGATGATGTAGTCATCAAAACCAAGCATGTTGAATCATTGGTGGATGACTTACGCCTTACATTCGACAACCTCTGAACATATGACATACGGCTCAATCCGGAAAAGTACGTTTTTGGCGTTCCCACCGGAAAACTGCTTGGGTTCATCATCTCCAATAGAGGAATTGAAGCAAACCCAGCCAAAATCCGAGCCCTGTCACAATTGGCAACACCAACAGACCTCACGCAGGTCCAAAAACTAGCCGGGCGCATGGCAGCTTTGAGCCGTTTCATCTCCAGATTAGGAGAGAAGGCATTGCCATTGTATCGCCTGCTCCGACGGACCGACCACTTTGTGTGGACGGACTCTGCAACAGCCGGACTGGAAGAAATAAAAACTTTGTTAGCGAGCAACCCAATCCTGTCCGCACCAAACATCGATGAACCTATGTTGCTCTACATATCCGCAACTCACCAGGTGGTGAGTGCGGTGCTCGCCGTTGACCGAGAGGAAGAGGGACATAAATTCCCACTCCAAAAGCCAGTATACTACGTATCGACGGTCCTTACGCCATGCAAATCCTGATACCCGCATTATCAAAAGATAGCATATGCGGTCTTTATGGCATCACGGAAGCTGCAGCACTACTTTCGAGAGTGCTCGATCACGGTGGCTTCCGAAGTAGCACTTATTATAAACAACCGGGATGGCACCGACCGGATTGCCAAATGGGCCATTGAGCTCTTACCATTTGAAATAACGTACAAGCCACGCCGAGCCATTAAATCTCAGGTGTTGGCTGACTTCGTCACTGAATGGACAGACGCCGAACTCCCTAAAGATTACATCACATATTCCAACTGGGTGATGCACTTCGACGACTCTAAAATGCTAGACGGACTTGGGGCAGGTGTCTGTCGGATTTCGGGTTCCGGCTGACCCTTGAGGTTCGAACACTGGGGTGCGCACGGAGATCTCTCCCCTACCAGCTCATGTCTCGAAGTCTTGCAAAGACCAAACAAGAAAGATGAACACACAAGGGACATGAGATTTATACTGGTTCAGGCCACCATTACGGTGTAATACCCTACTCCAGTGTGTGGTGTGGTGGATTGCCTCAGGGGATGATAGTGAACAGTACAAGGGGAGAGCAGCCTCGCGAGGGGTTGTTCTTGAGCTAGTGCGATGAACTACTTGGGTGAGTTTAGTCGCTTCTCTCTCTCTCTCTTCTTGATCTCTAGATGCCTCTACCCTGTGGGTGGCTAGTCCTATTTGTAGGCGGAGGCCCTAGGCCTCTTCCCAAATAATGAGCGGGAAGGGTGCCAACAATTGGCCATTTTGATGGGGAACATCTGGTACACTTATCCTGACTAAAGTTGGTCTTCGGTTGCCAAAGGTTCCGACGATGACGCCGCCCTGGGATCCACGATGACCTCCATCCCGCCGCTCTGCTGGTCTTGGTCTTGTTGCACCGAAATGGTAACCTTTGCCTGATGCCTTGGCCTGAGCTTGCCCCCTTAGCACCGAAAGGGAAACAAGGACACTGCACAGGCCGGCGCCCGCCTGGTCTTCAATCGTCATGGCTTGCGTCACGGGCCCCTCGGGAGGTGCCCTGCCTTGATCTCTCCGCCTCCTCGCGAGCCTGCCTGAGGAGGCTGCTCCTGAGGATGCTTCCTGTCGTCTACCCTGAGAGGCTTGGCCCCTCGCGAGGGTCTTGAGCTTGAGCTGATGAAGCCGGGCTGCATTGGGCCCCCACTTGAGCCATGCTGCAGGCCGCAGGCAGGCAAGTCTGGGGACCCCCGTTCCCAGAACGCCGACAGTAGCCCCCGGGCACGATGCGCGGCCGGACTTGGCTTAGCAGAGAAGCGAAGGGGCAAGTGCGAAGCACCGCGGGCCCCAACAACCTGCAGCCTTGGGCGCCGCATGGCGGTTGATTGGACACAGGCGTATCTGCTCCCCACGATGCCTCGGCAACCACATGGCTTGACAAGTCCCTTCATGCAAAGACGGGTCATGATTACCTACTATCGTGGGGGCCGACGGTTGGCCTCCTCCGGCTATAAGTACGGAATGGCGCGAGCCACTCCAGTTCATCTCCCTCTGCTACTCCTCCTCTTCTTCATCTTCGCCATTGCTCCGTCTCTTGCCGATGGCACCAATCCGCCGGTTCTCCACAGAAGAGAAAGAAAAGCCCCCCCGAGAGGGTCCTGACCCGCTTCCGCCGAAGAAGCGGTTAGTCCTCTACCGCCGAGACGAGTGTGCACGGCAGGAGGCATCGAGGCCCTGATATGAGCGGCCGCTGCCAGGGTTCCCGCTGCCCTTGTACGCTCGGATCGGGGGCTCTGAAGAAGAAGGCGCCGAGCGGCACCGCCGGTGCCGCCGCTGATGCCGGCGGGTTACGGCGGTGCGCGTCGTTCCTCCTGGAGTCCACGCCGAGGGCTCCTCTCGCGAGCTCGTGCTCCACGCCGCCATGGCTCCTCGGTCTTGGGTTCCATGGCTCCTCGGTCTTGGGTTCCATGGCTCCTCGGTCTTGGGTTCGCCTTCCTCCCTCCTTCGCCTTCGAGATTCCGCCGAGGGGCCCCTTGAGCTCTGGCTGCAGCACGCTGACTACAACACCCTCGTGACCGGAGCGGAGGTCGAGGTCGTCGCTCCGGGTGAGGTCTACATGACCTGCGGCTGGGGCAGATCGCCCGGGTCTGCCGGACAGGGGGCGCCCTCGTAATCCACCTCGTCTACGATGGCGCCTCCCTGATGTTCTTCAAGGTCTTCGATGCGGAAGGACGCCGGCTGGAGTGCTGCCCTAAGAAAGGCGGCCAGGGCACCGCGGTGACGAGGACCAGGCCCGCCAGTCACTTCCCCATCAGCTCCCCAGGCGACAGCGGAGGTGCTGGAGGATCCAGCGACTCCGCCGAGCTTCACGCGACCCCGGAGACGAGCGACGACAACTACGAGTCCCCAAGCTCGCGTCGCGCTCGGAGCAGGGCAGGCTCGTCAGGTCGCCGATGCCACTGATCTGTATGGGGTTGGCGCTGGTGCCTGACGGCCCACTGTTGATGATGGCGTCTCCTGCGGATGCGTGCGTAGTTGGCGCTCCTTAGGATTAGCACCTTTTATTTCCTGCGAGGAATCGAAGTACCACCCCGCGGGGGTATGTAAGGCGCTGGCCACGTCTTGTGTGAATATTATATCCTTACGACGAATTAACGCGGGATGCTTGTCCTGTCCCGGCTTGGCTACCCCTTTCTTTCCTCACAAGGGCTTGGTGCTCTACGTTGACAGGTCCGGGTCCCCAGGAAGGCTTCAGCCGTCGCTGGTATGCCAGGTCGCGATGCCATGGTCAAGGCCAGGAGGTGAGCGGCCCAAGGTCGAGTAAGAGCCCCTGAGTTGTGATGCTCAGGAGGTCCCCTTTAGCGCTCAAGTAGCCTCCGTTGGAAGAGAAAGGCAAGTAGCATTGCTGTGACAGAGCTGCAGTAGGCGAGGGTTAAGCGCTGAGTCGGATTAGTTTTCGTGTGACTTATCTTTTAGGCTCGGGGTAGTTTCCGTTGAGGTGTCGGGCTTGCACGACGGATGCCGGGTTAAGCCCTCGCAAGCTTCTTCTCTCTCCCCTGCTCTTCCCTTAATGCTCTATGTCCTCAGGTCCCGGCCCTCGAGCAAGCTCAGCCGCCACTGGTATGACAGGTCGCGATGCCGTGGGTCAAGGCCAGGGGGTGAGGGCTGGAGAGCCAGTAAGAGCCCATGAGTCACGATGCTCAGGTGCCCCCCTTTTAACGTGCAAGCGGGTCGTGCCAAAGAGAAGGAGAAGAAGGCTCGCGATGCCACCAGCGTTACTCCTGGAGCGGGTCCTGCATATCAACCACGAGGGGAAACAAGGTCTGCCATCATGGTTGCCAGCTAACCACTGGTCGCTCCGAGGGAGCGATTGGAGCACTGAGAGCCTGGTGAGGTGGCGCCTCGCGGGGCTGCCGCGGCCAGAGCTCGGCTACTCAGATTTTTCGGTGTTGCGGGGACGGGCCCGCGCGCAAGTGCCGTGCCAGGGCGAGCGGCTCTAGAGGCAGGTGTCAATCGACCAGGCCGTTAAGCATGAAGGAGATAATCCATTTAGATAGATGCATAGAAGTAAACGCCACTGGGTCTGGCCCGAGCAGCCTGGGGATAATGCAGCCCGAGGGGCGCCCCCCAACAAAGCAGATGAAAAACATTAAGCAAAACGGATACATGCCGCAGGGACGGACCCACGCGACCTGGGAATGATGCAGCCCTGCGGGCGCTCCCAACTGAAGATAGAACTTGAAAAGATGTCACCTGATACCATTGCAGAGCGAGTGTCGGAGTAGCTGACGACGCGCGGTGAAGCAGCCAACCCTCACGAGCCCTCGAAGCCCTGAGCCTTGGGAGGCTCTTAGGGTCCGGGCGGCTCCTCAAGGTCCGTTTCCATCTCCTCCAGGAACGTGCGGTGCCTGGCCACCTGAGCTTCCAGGATGCTCCTCATCAAGCGCTGGTGGGCAGCAGCCGCGTTCGGCAGGCCGAAGGGCATGCGAACATAGCTATGAGGTGGACCCTCACAACGCCCCATGCGTGAAGGCCAGAGGCGCTCCTGAGACGCGGCTCGGTTGAGCCCTGGTACATCGATGCAGACACGCAGCCCACCATCCTCGCCGGGATGTGGGGCTACGGCGGGTAGGCGGCGACTGCCACGCATGACTCTTGACTCCTATAGTTCCTGAATGTTCCTCGCGATGAACTCCTGATGGTTTGGCCCTCCTTGCTTCATGCCTTCCTGAGGGAAACGTACCTTCAAGCACGCCTCCAAGTGGTGCCCGAGCGCCTCCCTCGTGACGTTGGTGAGGTCGGTGGCTCTCCAAGACAGAGCCCCCGAGCCCTGCCCGAGGAGAGCGCCGGGCGTGCCTTCCTATGCGACAGAGGGTGGCGCCCCTTGGACGGGCGCGGATCCTGACGCAACGCCTCCGAAGGGGCCTGCCTCGTGAGTTTTTGGGCCAGGTGAGGCCTTCTTCTTCTTAGGAACTGCCTCGGGGAGCCTCCTGCTTCTGTGATCTGGGTCTTCGATCGCCGCGGCCTAGAAGACACGCTCAAGAGAGCACACTGCATCTCTCTCCTTGCAAGGCACCGTGATGATTCCACCGCTTCCTGGCATCTCAAGGACATTGTAGCCATGGTGAGTCACTGCCATGAACTTGGCCAGGGCTGGGTACCCGAGGATGGCATTGTATGGCAGGAGAATGTGAGCGACGTCGAAGTTAATGAGCCCGGTGCGGTAATTGTTGCGCTGCCCAAAGGTGAAGGGAAGACGAACTTGCCCTATTGGAATAGTTGAACCATCAGTGACTCCTGAGAAAGGCTTGGTTGGCTGAAGCTAATCGTATGACACTTGGAGACTATTGAACGTCTCGATGGATAGGACGTTGAGCCCAGCTCCGCCATCGATGAGGGTCTTGGCGACTTGCACGTTGCTGATGACTGGGGAACAAAGCATAGGGAGGACTCCGGCCGTTGCTGCACACTTGAGATTATCCGCTGAGATGAACGTGATAGCGCATGTAGACCACCTGAGAGGGCGCGTGGCCTCAAGCTTGGGGAGGACTGCATTCACCTCGCGAGCGAATTGCTTGAAGATGCGCTGAGAGGCCGGGGCCTGAGCGCCACCCAGGATGCAAGCGATTGCGCGCGGCTCCTGGAAGCCCCCAGCCCCCTCGTCCTGGTGATGGTCTTTGAAAGTGCAACTATCCCTAGGTGGTTTTGGTAATTCATAACAACATATAGCTCATTGAGCTAATGCTATTCCAAGACTATTATTTCAGGAAAGCTCAATGAATGGCATGGCATGGATGATGAAAGTGGATCCCTCAAAATACTAAGGACAAAGGATTGGCTCAAGCTCAAAAGCTCAAGACTCTTCATTTTACATTTTAGTGATATAAGATCACATTGAGTCTATAGGAAAACCAATACTATCAAGAAAGGATGAGGTGTTGCTTAATGAGCCTCTTGCTTCATGTGCGTAGTGATATGCTCCAAAACCCTCAACTACTTTCCCACATCCACAAATGACCTAAACCTAAAGCCAAAATCGGTGACACCGATTCTTTCTACCCGACGCCACCGATTCCAAAAGTCATAGCCACTGGCACAAACCCTAAGCAAATCAGTCTTACCGATAGGGATCTCGGTCTCATCGAGATGGGGTTGCAATCTCTCTGTTTCCCTTCGTAACATTTCGGTCTAACCGAAGTGAGCGATCGGTCCCACCGAGATTGCAATGTAAACTCTCTATTTCCTTTTTGTAACATTTCGGTCTCACCGAAAAGAGCAAATCGGTCCCACCGAGTTTACCTGACCAACTCTCTGGAAATCTTATTACCAAATCGGTCTCAGCGAGTTTGTGTAATCGGTCTCACCGAGATTATGTTATGCCCTAACCCTAACCGAATCGGCCTCACCGAGATGCATGTCAGTCCCACCGAAAATCACTAACGGTCACTAGGTTTACTAAATCGGTCCGACCGAGTTTAACGATTCGGTCCCACCGAGTTTGGTAAATTGTGTGTAATGGTTAGATTTTGTGTGGAGGCTATATATACCCCTCCACCTCCTCTTCATTCGTGGAGAGAGCCATCAGACTGAACCTACACTTCCAACTTACTATTTCTGAGAGAGAACTACCTACTCATGTGTTGAGGCCAAGATATTCCATTCCTACCACATGAATCTTAATCTCCAGCCTTCCCCAAGTTTCTTTCCACTCAAACCCTCTTTCCACCAGATCCAAATCCTATGAGAGAGAGTTGAGTGTTGGGGAGACTATCATTTGAAGCACAAGAGTAAGGAGTTCATCATCAACGCACCATTTGTTACTTCTTGGAGAGTGGTGTCTCCTAGATTGGCTAGGTGTCACTTGGGAGCCTCCAACAAGATTGTGGAGTTGAACCAAGGAGTTTGTAAGGGCAAGGAGATCGCCTACTTCGTGAAGATCTACCGCTAGTGAGCCAAGTCCTTTGTGGGCGACGGCCATGGTGGGATAGACAAGGTTGCTTCTTCGTGGACCCTTCGTGGGTGGAGCCCTCCGTGGACTCGCGCAGCCATTACCCTTCGTGGGTTGAAGTCTCCATCAACGTGGATATACGATAGCACCACCTATCGGAACCACGCCAAAAACATCCGTGTCTCCAATTGCGTTTGAATCCTCCAAACCCTTCCCTTTACTTTCTTGCAAGTTGCATGCTTTAATTTTCGCTGCCTATACACTCTTTGCATGCTTGCTTGAATTGTGTGATGATTGCTTGACTTATCCTAAAATATCTAAAATCTGCCAAACTCTAAAATTGGGGAAAGGTTAAGTTTTTATTGGTCAAGTAGTCTAATCACCCTCCTCTAGACATACTTCAAGGTCCTACAAGTGGTATCAGAGCCTTGGTCTCCATTTGCTTTGATTTCCATAGCTTTTGGTGGTCATAGCCTTGGTTTCACAACCTAGGAGAGTATGGCGTCTAGCGAGGGAAATTATCACCGTAGAGGTCCTTACTTTGATGGTACTGATTTTGCTAGTTGGAAGCATAAGATGAAAATGCATATTCTTGGACATAACCCCACCGTTTGGGCAATTATTTGTATTGGCTTGCAAGGTGAATTCTTCAATGGGAGAGAACCGAACCGTGAAGCTAATGCGGAAGAATTGAAGATGCTACAATACAACGCTCAAGCATGTGACATCATCTTCAACGGATTGTGCCCCGAAGAATTCAACAAAATTAGCCGTCTTGAGAATGCAAAGGAAATTTGGGATACTTTGATTGATATGCATGAAGGTACCAAGTCCGTCAAGGAATCCAAGTTGGATGTGCTCCAAAGTCAGCTTGACAAGTTCAAAATGAAGGGTGGTGAAGGTGTCGCTGAAATGTACTCTAGGCTTGCTCTTATCACAAATGAGATTGCCGGCTTAGGGAGTGAAGAGATGACCGACAAATTCATCATCAAGAAAATCCTAAGAGCATTGGATGGAAAGTATGATACCGTGTGCACATTGATCCAAATGATGCCAAACTATAAAGATCTCAAGCCAACGGAAGTCATTGGAAGGATTGTTGCTCATGAGATGTCACTCAAGGATAAGGAGGAACTTCACAACAAGTCAAGTGGTGCTTACAAAGCCTCAAGTGAAGCCCCCACATCATCAAGTGAGAAACCAACCTTCAATGAAGAATTGAGCTTAATGGTGAAGAACTTCAACAAATTCTACAAAAGTAGAAGCAAAGAAAGAAGCTCCAAGTCAAGGTCTTACAATGACAAGAGATCTTCTAGTCGAGAGCTCAATTGCTACAATTGTGGGAGACCCGGACACTACTCCAATGAGTGTATGACACCCTACAAAAGAAGAGAAGATTCTCCAAGAAGAAAGCAAAAGAGAAGAATCACCACCAAGAGAGAGGAGGAGTAGAGATGATCGTTTTGAACGAAGACCCTCACGGAGAAGTAAGGATTCGGAAAGAAAGGACAAGTCATCAAGGAGCTACACAAAACGAAGACATCAAGCTCATGTTGGTGAATGGGTTTCCGGATCCGACTCCGACAATCACTCCGAGAGAAGCTATCACTCCGACTCCGAATATACTCAAGATGAAGGTGTTGCCGGTCTAGCACTTGTGTCAACCAACTCCTATGACATATTTGACTCACCAAATGAAGGTGTTGGAAGATGCTTCATGGCCATAGGTCCAAAGGTAACACATCCCGAGTATGTTGATTTTAATAGTGATGAAGATGACTTGCTTGTGGATGATGATTTACTTGTTGACAACTCTAGTGATGAATACTATGATGAAACATCAATTAATCATGCTAATCAAATGAATGACAATGATAAGGAGAAAATTGAGCATCTAACTAAAGAACTAAACACTCTTAAGTTGGATCATGAAACTATCTTCGAAGATCATCGAGAACTTTTAAGGGCTCATGAGAAGTTACGCTTTGAAAATCTCAATCTTGAGCAAGAGCATGAGTTCTTAAAGGCAATCAATGATGATCTCCGCAAGAAAAGTTCTTCTTACATTGCCAAGCGTTTACTCTTATCTACTTATATGCCTCAAGTCAAGTCTAGTAACAAGTACAAGAAAGATACTTCCTCTAGTAGTAACAATAATAATGTCAAATCCATTGTTGTTGCTTCTAGTAGTTCTCTTGATTCCACTAATGATTCTCCTAGCCAAGTTACACTTGAGCAAGAAAATAGTTTATTGAAGGGAATTATAGAGAAAGGTGTTTACAAGAGCCTTTCTGGGAGTAAGCAATTCGAGGAAATTGTACGCAAGCAAGGAAGGCACCGGAAGAATCAAGGTGTTGGTTTTGAACGAAAGTTCAATGCCAATGGAGTTGAGTGGGAATAAGATCAATACCCCAACACGAAGTTTGTTCCTCAACAAGAGAAGTATGATCCTACTTCCTTCAAGGGGACACAAGCTCAAGATGATCTTCCACCACAAGACCACAAGAACAAAGGCAAGGACAAGCTTCAAGAAGAGATTGATGCATTTGAAGAAGCACCTAAAGCCTCGTTCAGTTGGGTCCCCAAGACTATGTCAAGTTCTACTTCATCAAGTACAACTACAACTCCAAGGATTCCCATCAAGATGATGTGGATCCCGAAGAAGAAGAACTAGAGAGTTCTTGAGGGTGACTCCGCCAACATTCTTCACTCATATCATTTTGGCAAGAACAAGTGCAATCAACTTTCACATCTTGCACTAGTTCAAGGAGTCACAAACCCTCATGTTGGTAAGTCAAGGGACAAGGTAACCTAATGTTTTCATGGACATCATCTTGTGTGTGCATCACTCTATGTCTATGGATATTCTTGTTTGTTCCTTGTGGGACTAACCCATGTAGGCAAGTTGAAAGTGCAACTCACTCCAAAGGATTTCTCCAAATGATCTACATCAACTTTGAGCATCTACATCTTCAACACCTACATGAAGTCATCATCGACAAAACCCAAGGTTAGTACATCCCTCTAAGGGGGGATCTCACATCTAGGGGGAGCTTAACTCTAAGAATTGAGTCAAAGCAACTCTAATAGTGTGAACACATTAATGCATTATGTAAAAGTGGTAACCCCACTTGAGCTTAAACGATGAGTATGACCTATGATCAAATGTTCTCATTTGACTCCTAAGTCAATATACTTATATATAGATGACCTAGTTATCGCCAATTGCTTGATATATGCTAAAATTGGTTGTGCATGCTTTGCCACATATTTCAATTGCCATCTTATTGTGTGAGCATGTTGGTGCATATTTTACTCATTCAAGGACATCCACTTGTTGTTTTGTTTGTTTGGATTCTTTTCTTTGTGCCAAGTGGATGGACAAGAATGCCTAAGAACCTTCTTTAGCTATCTATGCTTTTCTCGTCTCAAACTCTATTCATGCTACATCACAAAATTTGATCAAGTCAGATTCGAACCACTCTATGTGAGGAGCACTCAGAGTCCCCGATTCGTCATAGATTTAAACTTCCAAAACCTCTTAGTGATTCTCGGTCTGACCGATCCTTCCATTTCGGTCCTACCGAGATCATCAAGTTGATCTAGTTTTCAATCTCGGTGCAACCGATTTGAACTTTTCGGTCTCACCGATTTGCTATAACTGAACACAGTTATGCATCTCGGTGCCACCGAGTTGTTCCACTCGGTCACACCAACAGGGTCGAGCTATATATATAGCCACGGGCAAAATTTTGGAAATTTCTCCGAAACCCTTCGCTCGTGCAATAGCTCGCTCTGCCATCATGGTCTCCGGATCGTCTCCTCGTCGCCAGCAGCCTCCTGTCGCTGGTCTCCGCCGCCGTCAATGGATTTCGTCCCCGCCGTTGCCGCCGTAGCAAGTCCACTGCCAAGTTAGGGTATGGACTTAATCTTTGTGCCATCCACGTCTGATTCCTGGCACATTGTTTTCATATTGATTCTTGCCATGATTGAAACTCTTCTATCCAGCCAAAGTAGTTCATAGATTAGATGTGATTCAAATTTTTAGGGTTAGGTTTCCGCCGAAACCATCTCGGACCCACCGAGTTGAAAAACTTGGTCTCACTGATTTGGCTTATGCCATTGCACTAGTGACTCTCGGTCTGACCGAGAATTACTAATCGGTGCAACTGATTTGAGGATTCTGTGAAACCCTAGCAGTCTCGGTACCACCAAACTGAAACTCGGTTCAATCGAGATCATCAGTTTAGGTTCCAAAACTGCTTCGGTATCACCGAGTTTGAAAATCGGTGGATCCGAAATGCTTTCCGTGGAAAACTAAGACTGAACTTTTGAGTCATTCTTTTGCAAAAACCTCTGCATTTTGTGATGCTCATCTTTTCTATCTCATCTATAACTCTTCACAGGGTCAGCAGTCAGCTTTTGCAGTATGTCTGATCAAAGTGACAGCTAGAACAAGTCAGAAGAGCAGATGGACTTGAGTGAGGGCACTAGTCCCTCAACTTCAGATGAAGGGAGCAGAAGTACTCCTAGCAATTTGCCTAAGGCTGCAACTAGGCAAAGGAGGAAAAGAACTTCAGATTCAGAGGATGAAGATTACAAAGCTGAGGAAGATGAGGCTACTTCCAAGAAAGTGGTGCTCAAGAAGGAATATGGCTCAACAAAGAATACAAAGCCAGGCATGAAGATTAAAAGGCCTGCAAGAAGGCAACCTATGCCCAAGGCCAGAGCATCAACTCAACTGCCTGAAAATCCTGATCCCAAAGAGCCAGCTGATGAAAGCAAGAAGAGGAAGGAAAGGGTCAAGAAGACCATGGCCAAAGTTGTTGGGCAACCTTCCATGATGGAAGAGGAAGAGCTTTCTGCACCAGCACCAAAGGCACCAAAGCTTATGGGTGATGCTATTAAATCTGGGGCTGCAACATCCAAGCCCAAGGAACCACCCAAAGCTGCCTCCAAGGCCAAGCAAGTTCCAAAGAGGAATACTAGGAGTATTCCAGCTGCTGAGAAGAACAAGGCCCCAGTGCTGAATGTTGCTGAAGATTCAGAAGAAGAAGGACATGTTCTAAGAAAGCTCAAGCCCAAGATACCAGACCACAATGATGCCCATCCTGTGGTTGAGGACATGAGAATCAGGAAGGATTCAGGGCTGAGACTGTGGAGAATGGAAGATCCATATGCCACAAGGAGAAGAACTACTGTTGACTACAGGTTCCACACAAAGGAACAACAGGACTTCTATGGAACAATTCTGTTGGACAAGAAGCCCATAGTCTGTGACATGAGGTGGGTTGACTGGAAATTCATCAAGGAAAATGAACAACACTGTCCTGGAGTGCAAGACAGCTCTTTGTTGCTTGTGGAGTTGCAGATTTTGTTGGACAGAAGTTCACCAACTGGAATGATGAGCTTACCATGCAGTTCTACTCCACAGCACACTTTTACCTAGATGGAAGAATAGTTTGGATGTCTAAAGGTACAAGGTACCAGTCCACTATTGAAGAATGGGCAAGTCTGATCAATGCCCCCAAGGAGAATGAGGATGACCTAGACATTTATGCAAAGAAGAAGTTGGGTCACAATTCAATGGCTCACATGTACAAGGAAATTCCAGACAAGGCATTAGAGACTCACAAGTTTGGATCAGTTCACTTTCTGCTGTCAGGGTTGCCAACCATAAATTGGATTCTGAGGCACACCTTGTTGCCCAAGTCTGGTGACCATAACATGATCAGAGGGCATGCCATCAACATGTTGCATGTGTTTGATGTGCCACAGAAGTTCAAAGTCATGAGCCTGATCATTGAAACAATCAAGAGGACTGCAGCAGATCAGAAGAGGAGCTGTGGATATGCACCTCAGATTCAAGAATTGACAAACTCAAAGATGGGCACAGGAAAATATCAGTTGGATAAGGAACACTTTCCACTTTATCCAGACTTTGAGGACAATGAGGTTGTCATGAATTATGATGATCCACAATCAGTTCAAGCTTAGGAGAAGAAGGAGAAGGCAAAGAGAGAGAAGGCTGCCAAGATGCCAACTCAAGAGGAGTCATCTGAATATTTCTTGAAAACCAAACAGGAGCAGCTTGGTTACTTGATAGCATCATCTCTGAGGATTGAGAAGGGGTTGGCCACCCTAACTCAAAACCAGGAGAGCCTGGAAAGAATCATGGAACAAAAATTCTATGATCTAGATGTCAAGGTAACTGAGATTCAGTCAGTTGTGGAGCAGCTGCAGGATGACATGTAGGAGAGGAAGGGCAAGACTACCACCAATGTGTTTGCCAGAGTGCCCAGAGCCCAGAGGTCAGTTGCAGTGCCAGTGACAGACACTAGAGCAACAACTTCAGCACCAGCCACTGCCCCTACAGTTCAAGTGCAACCAGCTCCAGCACCAACTCCTCCAGCTCCATCCACTTCAACTCAAGCCTTCATCCAAGGAGCCATCTCTACACCACCACCAGAAGATCAAGCCTGAGAGTCGATCTAGCACTATGCATTTTCTATGAACTTTTTGGTAACTTGTTGCCAAAGGGGGAGAAAAATGTATAGATCATAGGCTTCGAGAGAGAGAGTGTGTGTTGCTTTTGTTATCTCTTGCTTTATTTGGTGGTTTTTCAATCTTTGTTTGCTTTTGGTTGAGATACTATGCTTGTGAGACATTGATGATCATGTGTTTGATCATAAGCTACACTTATGCATGCTTGATATTATCCTATCTATCTTATGTGATCACTCACTATGCTTGGTGATGAGTGCATGTATTCATTGTTCATTATTTTGAGCGCTCCACCAAGAGGTATGTGACATGGAAGAGTAACCCATGAGCCTAATTCATTGTGCATTTGCAGTCCAAAGCAAATCTAAAACTATGCACAAATTTAGGGGGAGCTCTTGCTTATCACATACTTCTCAAAGCGATGATGTTATTTAAATTTTATTATCATTTGTCGAAGCTTTGATCTATACATTGTCATCAATTACCAAAAAGGGGGAGATTGAAAGTGCAACTATCCCTAGGTGGTTTTGGTAATTCATAACAACATATAGCTCATTGAGCTAATGCTATTCCAAGACTATTATTTCAGGAAAGCTCAATGAATGGCATGGCATGGATGATGAAAGTGGATCCCTCAAAATACTAAGGACAAAGGATTGGCTCAAGCTCAAAAGCTGAAGAATCTTCATTTTACATTTTAGTGATCCAAGATCACATTGAGTCTATAGGAAAAGCCAATACTATCAAGAAGGGATGAGGTGTTGCTTAATGAGCCTCTTGCTTCATTTGCTTAGTGATATGCTCCAAAACCCTCAACTACTTTCCCACATCCACAAATGACCTAAACCTAAAGCCAAAATCGGTCACACCGATTCTTTCTATCCGGCGCCACCGATTCCAAAAGTCATAGCCACTGCCACAAACCCTAAGCAAATCGGTCTTACCGATAGGGATCTCAGTCTCACCGAGATGGGGTTCAATCTCTCTGTTTCCCTTCGTAACGTTTCGGTCTAACCGAAGTGAGCGATCGGTCCCACCGAGATTGCAATGTAAACTCTCTGTTTCCTTTTTGTAACATTTCGGTCTCACCGAAAAGAGCAAATCGGTCCCACCGAGTTTACCTGACCAACTCTCTGGAAAGCTTATTACCAAATCGGTCTCACCAATTTTGTGTAATCGGTCTCACCGAGATTACGTTATGCCCTAACCCTAACCGAATCGGCCTCACCGAGATGCATGCCAGTCCCACCGAAAATCACTAAGGTCACTAGGTTTACTAAATCGGTCTGACCGAGTTTAACGATTCGGTCCCACCGAGTTTGGTAAATTGTGTGTAACGGTTAGATTTTGTGTGGAGGCTATATATACCCCTCCACCTCCTCTTTATTCGTGGAGAGAGCCATCAGACTGAACCTACACTTCCAACTTACTATTTCTGAGAGAGAACTACCTACTCATGTGTTGAGGCCAAGATATTCCATTCCTACCACATGAATCTTGATCTCTAGCCTTCCCCAAGTTGCTTTCCACTCAAACCCTCTTTCCACCAGATCCAAATCCTATGAGAGAGAGTTGAGTGTTGGGGAGACTATCATTTGAAGCACAAGAGCAAGGAGTTCATCATCAACGCACCATTTGTTACTTCTTGGAGAGTGGTGTCTCCTAGATTGGCTAGGTGTCACTTGGGAGCCTCTGACAAGATTGTGGAGTTGAACCAAGGAGTTTGTAAGGGCAAGGAGATCGCCTACTTCGTGAAGATCTACCGCTAGTGAGGCAAGTCCTTCGTGGGCGACGGCCATGGTGGGATAGACAAGGTTGCTTCTTCGTGGACCCTTCGTGGACTCGCGCAGCCGTTACCCTTTGTGGGTTGAAGTCTCCATCAACGTGGATGTACGATAGCACCACCTGTCGGAACCACGCCAAAAATATCCGTGTCTCCAATTGCGTTTGAATCCTCCAAACCCTTCCCTTTACTTTCTTGCAAGTTGCATGCTTTAATTTCCGCTGCCTATACACTCTTTGCATGCTTGCTTGAATTGTGTGATGATTGCTTGACTTGTCCTAAAATAGCTAAAATATGCCAAACTCTAAAATTGGGAAAAGGTTAAGTTTTTATTGGTCAAGTAGTCTAATCACCCCCTCTCTAGACATACTTCAAGGTCCTACAGTCTTCATTCATCCGTGGTGGTGGTGGCAGAGGAGGGAGGCCTGCGTTGCCTTGAGGGCGGTCCTCACGAGGCTGATCCCTCCAACCTCCCTCGCGAGGCTGGTCCTGCCAGCGGTCCTCACAAGGCCAGTCACGCCACCCTTGGTGAGGGCCACGGTCTTCCCATCGTCCTCCACCTCTTCCTCCTCCTCGGCCATAGCCCCGGTCATTGCGGTCGGGGCGCCGGCCGATACGTGCATCTCGCACGGCCCTGAGCTCTTGACATTCATTGGTGTTGTGTGTGTGCAGGTCGTGGTACATGCAGTACCTGCTGCCCTTAGATGACTCAGGCTGATCCCTTCCTTGCTTGGTGTCTGGCTCTGCCGCAAGCATAGCAGCCCCCTTGCGCTTCACGTCCTTGACCTTGGGTTTCTTTTCTTCTGGGTCGGCAGCCGGGAGCTCGAGGAGGGAGAGGCGCCCTTCCTCAGCCCTAGCGCACTTGGTTGCCAAGTTGAACAGCTCCAGTGATGTGCATAGGTCTTCATGGATCGCTAGCTCCTCTTTCATCTTGATGTCGCGCACGCCATCGGAGAAGGCCGAGATGATGGCCTCCTCAGTCACCTTGGGAATCTTGAGGCGGGCGTTGTTGAAGCGCTGGATGTACTTCTGCAGGGTCTCTCCTAGCTGTTGCTTGATGCAGCACAGGTCACTCATGGCCGGGGGCCGGTCGCGAGTACCTTGAAAGTTGGTGATGAAGCGGGTGCGCATCTCGTCCCAGGAGGAGATCGTGCCTGGGGCCAGGTTCGGGAGTCTGGTGCGAGCGTCGTCCTTGAGCGCCATGGGGAACCAATTCGCCATGACCTTCTCGTCCCTGTTGGCGGCCTTGATGCCCAGCTCGTAGAGCTGGAGGAACTCCGCGGGGTCCGCAGTGCCGTCGTAGCACGGAGGCAGGTCTGGCTTGAACTTGCTGGGACATGCGACGCTACGCAGCTCGGAGGTGAAAGTGCGGCAGCCTGCAGTGGCCACCGGAGCTCTCTGCTGAGGTGGGGCTTGCTCCTGGGGTTTCCTGTGCGTTGCTGCCTGGAGCAGCACGGGGTCTTGACGTGGCGATGCAGGGATGCGGTCATGGCATACTGGTGGTGGGAGCACGCGAGCACCTTCTTGGAGGCGAGGGATCTCTTGGCAGCTCCTCTCTTGTCGCGCCGCCGGACGCGGTGGGTCTCGTCCTGGGGCCGCGTGCCTTGGAGCCAGGGCGCCATCTTGGGGAGGAGGTGGTGGAGGCACCTCCAGCTCCTCGCCTCCTGCGCAGGATGAAGGGCGAGGCAGCGAGAGGGACGGCATGGGAGAGCCCCCTGCGGCGTTGACGAGCTCGGTGATGCGGCCGAGCCAGTACTTGTAGAGGTCGTCGACGGGGCGGTAGTGCAGGAGCTCACGCGCCAGGAGCAGCGCGGCGTGCGCATCCGTGGGGGCGCGACGGGTGTGGGGCGACGAACCGGCTGGAGTCAGCGATGGGGTGGCGGTGCGGACATCGCGCCGCATCGAAGGATGCAGGGACGAGGCCTGCTTCTCATTCCCCGACGGGCCGGTGGCAGCGTTGGTAGCAGGCGACGGAGAATGACGGGGGCGTCCGCCGACGGGCGCCGTCTGGGTGACGCGGGTGGCGAGAGCAGCCCGACGCTCGGCACAGGCTTGGCGAGCGTCAGCCATGGTTACGACGGAAGATCAGTCACGACCAGCGGAAGAGAGATTTCGGCGCACCCCTACCTAGCGCACCAAATGTCGGATTTTGGGTTCCGGCTAACCCTTGAGGTTCGAACACTAGGGTGCGCACGGAGATCTCTCCCCTACCAGCTCATGCCTCGAAGTCCCGCAAAGACCTAACAAGAAAGATGAACACATAAGGGACACAAGATTTATACTGGTTCAGGCCACCATTGCGGTGTAATACCCTACTCCAGTGTGTGGTGTGGTGGATTGCCTCAGGGGCTGATAGTGAACCGTACAAGGGGAGAGCAACCTCGCGAGGGGCTATTCTTGAGCTGGTGTAATGAACTGCTTGGGTGAGTTCAGTCGCTTCTCTCTCTCTCTGGTTGATCTCTAGATGCCTCTACCCTGTGGGTGGCTAGTCCTATTTATAGGCGGAGGCCCTGGGCCTCTTCCCAAATAATGAGCGGGAAGGGCGCCAACAATTGGCCATTTTGAAGGGGAACATCTGGTACACTTATCCTGACTAAAGTTGGTCTTCGGCTGCCAAAGGTTCCGACGATGACGCCGCCCTGGGCTCCACGATGACCACCATCTTGCCATTCTGCTGGTCTTGGTCTTGTTGCACCGAAACGGTAACCTTTGCCTCATGCCTTGGCCTGAGCTTGCCCCCTTAGCACCGAAAGGGAAACAAGGACACTGCGCAGGCCGGCGCCCGCTTGGTCTTCGATCGTCATGGCTTGCGTCACGGGCCCTTCGGGAGGTGACCTGCCTTGATCTCTCCGCCTCCTCGCGAGCCTGCCTGAGGAGGCTGCTCCTGAGGATGCTTCCTGTCGTCTGCCCCGCGAGGCTTGGCCCCTCGCGAGGGTCTTGAGCTTGAGCTGATGAAGCTGGGCTGCATTGGGCCCCCACTTGAGCCACACCGCAGGCCGCAGGCAGGCAAGTCTGGGGACCCCCGTTCCCAGAACACCGACAGTGTCTTCTTGACATCCCCCACAGGAGACACAGTCCGTTATGTGCTCCATATATTGTATACAGACTCTAACAATGCAGCCGAATACGAGGCCCTATTGCACGGTCTTCGGATGACCGTCTCTATGGGCATACAACACCTGAAGGTGCGCGGGGATTAAAACCTCGCAATATCACAAATAAACAGCGAATTCGATGCAAAATATCCGAAGATGGCGGCTTACCGCAACACCGTACTCAAAATACCAGCTCAGTTAGAGGGGCTCGAGTTTCTGTTGGGGAATGTAGTAGTTCAAAAAATTTCCTACGATCACGCAAGAACTAACTAGGAGATGCATAGCAATGAGAGGGGAGAGTGTGTCTACGTACCCTCATAGACCGAAAGCGGAAGCATTTATCAACACAGTTGATCTAGTCCTACACCTTCACGATCCGTCCCGATCAGGTACCGAATGTACGGCACCTCCGCGTTCAGCACACGTTCCGCTCGATGACGTCCTCGGCTTCTTGATCCAGCAAGAGGGCCGAAGTAGTAAATGAGTTCCGACAGCACAACGGCGTGGTGACGGTATTGGTGAAGAACAATCTCCGCAGGGCTTCGCCTAAGGACTACGAAAACTATGACGGAGGATAAACTAGAGGGGACGGGGTTGTCGACACACGACTTGGTGTTTCTTGATGTGTCTTTGGTGCTAGCCCTGCCCCTCTATTTATATGTTGAGCCCTGGGGTCGAAACTTGGAGTAAAAGCTTCCTCAAAGTCGGTTTTTCCCGAAAGGCAAGAGTCCTTCTCGGACTCCAGGGCTAGACGCAAGGGTTCCTGGCATCTACCCCCTAGCCCCTGGTCTCCGCAAAACTTCCTTTTGCACTTTCCAAAAGCATCATGGGCTTTCCCCTTTGGCCCAAATAAAGTGTTCTCATACCCAAACATTTCGGGAGACATCCGGAACCCCTTCCGGTGAATTTCGGAACCCTTCCGGAGACCAAACACTATCATCCCATATATCAAACATTTCGGGAGACATCCGGAACCCCTTCTGGTGAATTCCGGAAACCTTCCGGAGACCAAACACTATTATCCCATATATCAATCTTTATCTCAGGACCATTCCGGATATCCTCGTCATGTCCGTGATCTCATCCAGGACTCTGAACAACATTCGATCACCAACATACATAACTCATATAATACTATATCGTCAACAACCGCTAAGCGTGCGGACCCTACGGGTTCGAGAACTATGTAGACATGACCGAGACACCTCTCCGGTCAATAACCAATGGCAGAACCTGGATGCCCATATTGGCTCCTACATATACTATGAAGATCTTTATCGGTCGAACCTTATGACAACATACGTCATTCCCTTTGTCATCGGTATGTTACTTGCCCGAGATTCGATCGTCGGTATCTTCATACCTAGTTCAATCTCGTTACTGGCAAGTCTCTTTACTCGTTTCGTAATACATCATCCCGTAACTAACTCATTAGTCACATTGCTTGCAAGGCTTATTATGATGTGTATTACCGAGAGGGCCCAGAGATACCTCTCCGATACACGGAGTGACAAATCCTAATCTCGATCTATGCCAACTCAACAAACACCATCGGAGACACCTATTGAGCATCTTTATAATCACCCAGTTACGTTGTGATGTTTGATAGCACACTAAGTGTTCCTCCGGTATTTGGGAGTTGCATAATCTCACAATCATAGGAACATGTATAAGTCATGAAGAAAGCAATAGCAATAAACTAAACGATCATAGTGCTAAGATAACGGATGGGTCTTGTCCATCACATAATTTTCGTAATGATGTGATCCCGTTCATCAAATGACAACACATGTCTATGGTCAGGAAACATGACCATCTTTGATAAACAAGCTAGTCAAGTAGAGGCATACTAGGGACACTTTGTTTTGTCTATGTATTCACACATGTACCAAGTTTTTGGTTAATACAATTCTAGCATGAATAATAAACATTTATTATGATGTAATTAAGGAAATAAATAATAACTTTATTTTTGCCTCTAGGGCATATTTCCATCAGTTTCATCACGTGGCTCGAGAGTGTAATCAAGGTGCGGACATCCTTGCTCGCATGGGCGCTAAGCGCGACCCCATCCCACCTAACACCTTTGTGGAGGGGATCTTCAAGCCACCCGTGGTGTGGCATGACAAGAATGGCAACACTGGTCCAGAGCTGACCATACCCCCAGATTCCGAACATAGTTCTGATATCATCGGGGGCTTGGGCACCGAAATAACGCCATCGGCCCATGAAATTATGGCTATAATTGCCCTGTGGACTGAAACTTTCCTCGCCTACCTTACCAAGAAGGAGTTCCCTGATGATCAGACTAAGGCCCGTCATATTGTTCAGCGCCCGAAAGCCTACAAAGTTCATGAAGGAGAACTATACAAGAAATGTACTACTAGAGTCCTTCGAAGATGTATCTCCGAAGAAGAGGGACGACAGCTCTTGGCTAAAATACACGCTGGTCTTGGTGGCCATCACGCCGCAGCTCGGGCCCTTGGAAGTAAGGCCTTCCGTACGAGTTTCTTTTGGCCCACTGCCCGAGCAGACGCACAGGACCTCGTACAGCGCTGCGTTGGATGCCAGCTTTTTGCCAATCAAAGCCATATGCCGCCCACTGCCCTATGAACTATCCCCATTACATGGCCTTTTGTGGTCTAGGGGCTAGACATGGTCGGACCCCTTAAAGGGGGAAGCCATAAGAAGAAATATTTGCTGGCTATGGTCGACAAGTTCACTAAGTGGATAGAAGCAAAACCAGTCAAAACGGTTGAAGACAGACTGGTGATAGACTTTATATCTGGTGTCGTACACCGTTATGGTGTCCCACACAGTATTATTACCGACAACGGCTCTAACTTTACGGTCGATGAGGTGAAAACTTGGTGCGCTAATTTGGGCATCAAGCTCGATTACGCCTCCGTATATCACCCTCAGAAAAATGGTCGGGTCGAACGAGCTAACGGCCTGATAATGAGCGGCATCAAACCTAGATTAGTGTGATCCCTGCAAGAATCAGACAAACACTGGGTTGAGGAACTCGATTCCGTACTCTGGGGGCTGCGGACCACGCCCAATCGCATGACAGATATACACCTTTCTTCATGGTGTATAGCGTGGAGGCGGTCTTGCCTTCCGACATTATTTAGGACTCACCTCGAGTGTGCATGTCCGAAGAGAGAGAAGCCGAGCTCGATCGGCAGGACGATCTGGACGACATGGAGGAGGAGCGCGATGTCGCGAAGACCCGTTCCACATTCTACCAACAGCAGGCTCGGCGATATCAAAGCAGAGAAGTACGGGCAAAGACTTATAATGCCGGGGAACTCGTTCTACGCCTACTAGAGAAGAAAAAAGACAAGCTCAAGCCTAAATGGGAGGGTCCCTTCATTATAGATGAAGTTCTCACTGGAGGAACCTATCGCCTTTGCAATGCTTCGGATAAGCCGCCCATGGAACGCTGCCCGGCTCCGAAGATTCTACGCCTAAGTCCGTACATATACCTTTTTCCTCGTTCCTTCTTTTCTCCTTTTCACCTTTTTCTTTTTTCTCGTTTTTATACGATTTCTAGCTCGTGTTCGGATAAGCCGCACACTTGAGGTGTATACATCCTTAAATGTACATACCCCACAATACCTGGGGGCTTCTTTTCACAGAAGCTTATTATTATTATTTTTCGAGCATCAAGCTCACCGTATATATGTGTCGTCTGATCACATATGTCCTTTCTTCACCATTATATGCACCTTTATGACTTCAATTTTTGCCAAGCTGGGTTGCCTGGCTCCTGTGCTTATGCCCTACGTTCCCGCTTGTTCGGCTAGGGCATAAAGGGAGCACCTCTGCGATTGTTACAACCGTGTTATCCGGACATGTACCTCAGACTGGGTGAAGCCGAAAGCTAGCATTCTTAAGGGAATAAATGGTCGGCGGACAAAAGACAAACTGCCCTCATTGCAATATAAGCCCCCAAAATATAAAGCGTAATGTAATTTTTTAGCATCACAGTTTAGGCATGCATTAATAACGCATGCTGACCCAGGGAAAGGAACCCTTAACAGAACTATTTTCCTTGGAAGATGTTTCTACCATAAAAGGTAATATAACATAACCACACCGATCACAATTTGTCTGTTCGAGCAACATGACCGGATTGCCTAGTTTCCGGACATAAGGGATGTCTCTGGCATTCCAATATAGTATCCGGAAACACTCCACCTTTACGGTTCGGAGGTTGAAACCGAAGGCCTGCGATGACAAATTTTTGATATGTTCGGATGACAATAGGAATCGATAAACAATACTACTTTAGTACAATACATCGAATACCTATTTTTCTTCTATACCATCTATAAGCCTATCTAATTTACAGTCTTGGTGCGAATACTTTGTAGCCACCGCTACTTGGTCATACACCAAGTTCAGCAGAATTTCCTTTCCATCCGGTCCTTTTGGTCCCACTCAGGCCATATGATTTGGATCTAGCTTGGTAAAACGTGCTTTCACCATAGCCCAAGCTTCTCGTGCGCCTTCACGGTAGGCTGATGTTTTCCATAGCTTGAAGTGGCGCCTGGCACCTTTAAATAGGTTTGCTAGTCCCTCCATACTTTCTGGAGGTATCTCGGACGACCATAAAGCCTTAATCATGCTCCTCGTAGCTTTTTGGGCCCGCTCATGCACAACAGTCAGCTCTAGAATATCAAACTGAATTCCGGATACTTCTTCTCCTGGCCGACCAGTTATTAGACCTGCAGCCAGAGATACATGGCATTCCAAGTTATGGACCAAAACACTTGCTTGTATGATGGTTTTAAATGAAGACGTACTGAATATGCCGCTCTTCAACTTTTCAATTTCTCTTTGAGCGTCCAGTAGTTGAGCCTTTAAGCTCTCTATCTCTTCGGAGTGATCATCTTTTCCATCATCGTGTTTTTTCTCCTGGGATGCCTTCTTCATGTCCGCTAATTCGGCATTCACGGCGTGCAGCTGCGTTCGGCTTGATTCCAGCTCCTGGGACAGTATAGCGTTCTTCCCTTTGAGTACCTATAAGTCATATCGATCCTTAAATCGGTTGGCTCCACCGCTTCAAGTCTTGGGGCTACTAGTATATGCATACTCAAAATTGAGCAAAATTTCTACCTGGATATTTTTTGAGAATAATTTTGTAACTCCGACCAGTCCGTCTCGAGCGTCTCAAATATATGCGTCTAGTGAATTCAATGTGGCAAACTCTTGTTCGGAAAAGGTTGGGGCATGCAGGGATTCCCTCAGATGGCGATGGTTCATTGCTCTCTCCACCTCAGAATTCATGACAGATACATCGTTCGAATCCTCATGAGGTGGCGGTACTAGCGTCGTTGTCGTGGCGGGCGCATGACAGATGCCAAGGGATGTCTAAAGAGAGGAGGATGCTCGAGGGCGCTGGTGGACTCCAGAGGCGAGGTTAGCATGAGCGGGCGCGGGACCCCAGACATACCCAGGTTCGGGGCTCTCCGGAGAGATAACACCCCTAGTCTTGCCGAGTGTAGTTGGATGTTCGATAGTACAATGTTGCTCCTGGAGCTTTATGTAGGAGGAAGGAAGCTGGCCAAGGCTTGGGCTGCTCCTTCTCCCTGGTGTTGTTGTTTCAGTGGCTAATTTTGTGCTTGCTTGCCTTTCTTTCGTTAGATGTTACTTGCCGCTCGCCCCCATGATCGCGTGCTCCTGGGGGGTTTTATAGACCAACCCCCCAGGGGTACAATGGTAATGTTACAAGTCCGTGGGTCCGGATTGTCGGTGTCCGGGGACCCGGGCTGGGTCCCGCTGAGGGCTTATGGTTCGCCAGGTTCCCCTAGGTGCGGTCCCCGCGTGCCTTGGAGGATTATGCGCCGTCTTGTCGATCGTCAGGGCGTGGCCGAGTCGAGTCGCGTATAGTGCTCTCCGTGAGGTTGCCGCCTGCTGTCGTCAGTGGTGAGGGCGGGGGCACTATAGCTACGCCGGCCATGGTCAGCGGGTAGGTGAGGGGCACTGTTTCCACGCTCCGGCTGACCAGAGGCATGGGTGGGGCACTGTTGCCTCGGTCATCATTGATTGAAGACTCGTCCCATCATACGGCCTGAATGGGACGGGAGCTGACCCGCGGCTGGATTGCATAGCACGCCACGGGTGGTGCTGGCTTGTCGAGGAAGCTTTGGTCATGCCGGGCTCGGCTGTCTGGCGCTACTTGTTGAGGCCGAGTCAATACGTCTTGCCGGGTTGGAGAGTCTGGCCGGGTTGTGGGGCTTGGCCGGGTCGAGCGACCCGGCCAAGTGCGTGTCAGTTTGAGGGGCGATGCCAGCCCCATTGTTTTTGAAGAGGATCCGGGTTCCATTGCCTGCCCGTGGTCCATCCCCACGATAGTAGTCCCCGAAGCTGTGAAGGTCCAACGTCTTCGGATGAGTGGGCCTTCACAGTTTCCCCCTTAAGCAAGGCGGATTCTGCGAGCGTCGGGTCCGGCAACACCCACTGTTTGCCAGTTTTCTCTTAAACCGGATCGTGGCATCCCGGCCGTGGCGGGAACCGAGGAGTCCGTCGAATCTTGGGGCAATCCCTCGGGCTTCCTGCGGGTGCCACGTGGTGCCCGGAAGTCGGAGGGGCCTGACAGGCCACACGTGTGACGGGACTGGGCGACCGGCACGGGCCCGCCGCCGCGCGCCCTTGTCTTACGTGTGCAGATTTATTGCGGCGTCCGGGGGCCGGTTGTTCTTCTCCGGGCAGTTACTGCGCGTGTACTTGCACACTTATTGCGGGGTAGTGGAATGGGTGTGTGCAGATGATCCCACTTCTGTCGGTGTTCTAGGAACGGGGGTCCCCAGACTTGCCTACCTATGGCCTGCGGCGTGGCTCAAGTAGGGGCCCAGTACAGCCCAGCTTCATTGGCTCAAGCTCAAGACACTCGCGAGGGGCCAAGCCTTGCGGGGAAGACGATAGAAGCTTCCTCAGGAAGCATCCTCATCAGGCGGGCTCGCGAGGAGGCAGAGAGATCAAGGTGAGGTACCTCGCGAGGTGCCCGTGATGCAAGCCATGACGATCGAGACCAGGCGGGCGCCAGGCAGGCGCCCGCCTACGCAGTGTCCTTATTTCCCCTTCACTGCAAAGAGGGCCGGCAAGCACATGCCAAGACATCAGGCAAAGGTTACCGTCTTGGTGCAACAAGACAAAGACCAGCAGAACGATAGGACGGAGGTCATCGTGGAGCCCATGACAGCGTCACCATTAGAGCCTTTGGCAGCTGTAGACCAACTTTAGTCAGGATAAGTGTACTAGATATTCCCCTTCAAAATGGCCAATTGTTGGCGCCCTTCCCGCTCATTATTTGGGAAGAGGCCCAGGGCCTGCCTCTATAAATAGAGCTAGCCACCACAGAGTGAGGGGGGACATCCAGATTCCGGGGGGAGATCCAGAATCCGGGTAGACTAGAGAGAGAGGCGACTGAACTCACCAAGCAGTTCATCGCACCAGCTCAAGAACAACCCCTCGCGAGGCTGTTCTTCCTCTGTATTGTTCATCATCAGCCCCTAAGGCAATCCACCACACCACACACTAGAGTTGGGCATTACGCCACAATGGTGGCCTCAACCAGTATAAACCTCGTGTCCCTTGTGTGTTCTTTCTTCTAGCTTAGATTCCTTGCGAGGCTTCGAGACGTGAGTTGGTAGGGGAAAGATGTTCGTGCGCACCCCAGAGTTCGAACCTCGAGGGTCTGCCGGAACCCGAAATCCAACATTTGGCGCGCCAGGTAGGGGGTGCGCCGAAGCTCTCCCTTCCGTCGACCTGCTCTCCATCGACACCGCGCTTCGCCCTCATGGCACACAGCGTGCCACCCGCTCCGGCTGCCGATGCCAGCACTGGGGCCATGGGGCTCCGAGCCTTTACCCCCTCCTTGCGGCAGGTGCAGTGGCCGCGCAAGTTCAAGCCAGAGATGCCGTCGCGCTACAATGGCGCGACGGATCCGCTGGCTTTCCTGCTGGCATACGAGGAGGCCGTCCTCAAGGCTGGGGGCGACGACAGGATCATGGCTAACTGGTTTCCCATGGCCCTCACCGGCGTTCCGCGCATGTGGCTGCTCCACCTGCTGACGGCTTGTATGGCCTCCTGGGAGGAGCTGCACGACCTCTTCCTTGCCCACTGTGCCGCGCCGGTGCCCCCGCTTGTCGCAGCTCTCCTAGGCGGCTCACAGGCACCACCTTCGAGCCACCACGTCAAGCTGTTCGCCCGCCAGATCGGCGCCACCTTCAACTGACGAGAAGCCCCCCGGGCTGGGTGGCGCCCGAGGCCGATCTGACCTTCAACTCGGACGATCACCCCTCCAACCCTGCAAGTTTGGGTGCGCTCCCGGTGCTATGCACCCCCACCATCTGCCAAGTGGCCGTCACGAGGACCCTCATCGACGGCAGTGCCGACCTCAATGTGCTCTCGGCGGAGGCCTTCAGCCTCCTCCACGTGCCGCTAGAGCGGCTTCAGCCCAGCAGGCCCTTCTCGGGCGTCGGAGACGGTTCCACCGCCTCCTTGGGACAGATCCGCCTCCCGGTGACCTTCGTCACCTACGACAACTTCCGCACAGAGCTGACCGACTTCGACATCGCCCCCATTGGCCTCCCATACAATGCCATCCTTGGTTATCCAGCCTTGGCCCAGTTCATGGCAGCAACTCACCCGGCGTACAACCTCATGAAGATGCCCGGGAGCAGCGGCATCCTTACCGTGTCAGGAGACACAAGGGATGCACTGCAGGTGCTCAAGCTTGCTTTCAAGACAACCACGGTGGCGCAGCCCACCAGCACTGACGCCCTCGAGCCCAAGGGGGCTGCGCCGGCTAAGAAGAAGCAGCTATTCACCCAAGACAAGGCGGATACCAAGCAGGTACCGGTCGACAAGGACGGATCCACTGACGCCACCTTCACCATAGGTGCCAACCTCGAACTCGAGCAGGAGGAGGCCTTGGTGAAGTTCCCGCGTGCAAACAAGAGGGTGTTCGCATGGGAACCTGATCAGCTAGTAGGGGTCTCGAGGGGGTGTGATTGAGCATCACCTCAATGTGTGCCCCAACGTGCGCCCCGTGAAGCAGAAGGGAAGGTGGCAGTCCACTGAAAAACAAGCTTTCATCATCCAAGAGACCCGCAAGCTAGAGGCAGCAGGGGTTATTCGCGAGGTCCGCTACCCAGATTGGTTGGCTAACCCGGTTGTTGTGCCGAAAAAGGGAGGAGAGGAACGCATGCGTGTCGACTTCACCAACCTCAACAAAGCCTGACCGCAGGATCTATTTCTGCTCCCCCGCATCTACCAGATCATCGATTCCACTGCTGAGTGTGATCTACTGTGCTTCCTGGATGCCTTCTCGGGCTATCACCAGATCAAGATGGCGGTAGAAGACGTGGAAAAAACGGCTTTCCTGACCCCATGTGGAGTGTACTGCTATACATGCATGCCATTTGGGTTGCGCAACGCAGGCGCGACCTTTCAGCGGCTGATGCACATAGCCTTGGGCCGGCAGCTCGGGAGGAACGCTGAAGCTTACGTCGATGACATTATGGTGAAGTCTCGGGAGGCAAAAACCCTGATACAGGACTTGGAAGAAACCTTCGCGAGCCTCAATGAAGTGGTCCTGTGGCTCAACCCGGAGAAGTGCGTGTTTGGAGTCCCCTCGGGCAAGCTCCTGGGTTTCCTCGTGTCCACGGGGGCATCGAGGCCAACCTTGAGAAGGTCAAAGCAGTCGAAGACATGAGCCCGCCGAACACCCTCAGAGAAATGCAGAAGCTCACCGGGCGTGTAACCGCACTAGGACGTTTCATCTCCAAGCCGGGGGAACGAGCACTGCCCTTCTTCAAGCTGATGAAGAAGAAGGGCCCCTTCGAATGGACTGAAGAGGCCGACAAGGCATTCCAAGGTCTCAAGAGGTACCTTACGAGCCCTCCGGTGATGGTAGCTCCGTGCCCTCGGGAGCCCCTGGTGCTCTACCTTGCGGCCACCCCCTACTCCGCCAGCGCAGCCCTGGTGGCGGTTAGAGAGGAGCATCGGACCAAGGCCGCAGCGATCGTCCGGGCCAAAGCAAAGCAAACCCAAGAAAGCCTCACGAAGACCGCGACCACAGCCAAAAAGGATCAGCCGCAGTAGGGGAGCACACCCGGAGCAGAGGAGGCCTCTCCAAGCGACCAAGCGCTGGGGGCTCCGTCGTCTCAGGAGGTGCTTCAACCTCCAGAGGACGCAAGCTGCGCCAGCACCCTCAACCTCGTCGAGCACCCTATGTACTTCGTGAGCACGGTGCTACGAGACGCAAGGGCGCGGTAACCCATGCCTCAAAAACTCCTCCTCGCGCTATTGGTAGCCTCACGCAAGTTGCGGCACTACTTCCAAGGCCATCCCATCAAGGTCGTCCCAGCATACCCCTTGGAAAGGGTACTCAGGAGCCCCAACTCAGCTGGAAGAGTCGCTGAATGGAACATCGAACTGCAAGCGTTTCAACTAGAATTTAGGACGACCAGAGTCATCAAGGGAGCCGCACTTGCGGATTTTGTGGCAGAATGGGCAGAGGCACCGGGCCTCAAGGTAGGCAAGGACCGATCGCTTTCCCCGGGAAGCGAGGCACCAGACGGTTGGGTCATGTACTTCGACGAGGCATTCTCCCAACATGGCGCGGGGGCTGGCACAGTGCTCATACCTCCCACTCAGGACAAGCTCTACTATGCCGTGCAACTCTGTTTCGAGCACGGAGAAAAGGTCTCCAACAACATAGCAGAATACGAAGGCTTGATAGCAGGCTTGAAAGCCGCAGTCGCCTTGGGGGTAAAGCGCCTCATCGTCAAGGAGATTCGTAACTCCTCATCAACTTCCCCAACAAAATATTCGAGCCAAAGGACGAGCACATGGAAGCCTACCTCGCGGAGGTTCGCAGGATGGAGAAACAGTTCTAGGGGCTGGAGTTGTAGCATGTGCCTTGCGACACCAACCAAGAGGCTGATGACATCGCCAAGAGGGCATCCAGGCGGCTGCCTGAGGAGCCTGGCGTCTTCAAGGAGCGACTCTTCAAACCCTCGGCGGCACCATCACTATCAAGCATGGCGCAACCTAGAGAGGAGCTCCCTCTGCCGTCTGCCTCGGGAGCCCCGGCCTGCGGCCTGGCCTCAGGGGCATGCCTGCTCCTGGCGTTGGAACCTCAGGAAGGATGTTGGATCGCAGAGTTCAAGGACTACTTGACGCAAGGGACCCTGTCGGAGAAGGAGGAGGACGCGGGGCGTGTGGCGCAGCAGGCCACGACCTACTGCATCAAGGACAGAGAGCTCTACCGGAGGCGACCAAATGACGTGTCCTGACGTTGCATTTCCAGAGAGCAAGGGAAGGAGTTGTTGGCAGACATACACAGTGGAGACTGTGGGCACCGCGCATCATCATGAACCCTCGTTGGCAAGGCGTTCTGCAACGGATTCTACTGGCCCACAACACTCAGCGACGTCGTTGAGCTGGTGAAGGCTTGTGAGGCTTGCCAATTCCACGCCAAGCAGATCCATCAGCCGACGGGGGGTCTGCAGACTATACCCCTCTCATGGTCGTTCGCGGTTAGGGCGCTGGACATTCTAGGCCTGTTCCCTCTGGCGCCAGGGGGCTATCGCTACCTCTACGTCGCCGTGGACAAGTTCACCAAGTGGGCTGAGGTGGAAGCTGTCCGCACCATCCCAGCGGGCTCCGCAGTCAAGTTCATCAAGGGCCTCGTGAGCCGATTTGGGGTGCCTAACCGCATCATCACCGAAAATGGTTCGCAATTCACCAGTAATCTCTTCAAAACGTACCGTGCTAACCTTGGAACGCAGATACGCTATGCTTCGGTAGCACACCCCCGGAGCAACAGCCAGGCCGAGCGAGCCAACATGGAGGTCTTGAGAGGCCTCAAAACCAGAACCTTCAAGAATAAGTTGGAGGCCTGCGGCAGGGGCTGGTACGACGAGATCCAGTCTGTGTTGTGGTCTATCCGCACAACCACGGCCAAGGCGACTGGCGAGACCCCATTCTTCGTCGTCTACGGAGCTGAGGCCGTCCTCCCCCATGAGGTCAGGCATTGTTCTGCGCGGGTCTTGGCATTCGACGAGGCGCAAAAGGATGTCATGTGGGGGACGGATCTCGTGCTGGGGGAGGATTGTCATCGGTAGGCCGCGCTGTGGGTGGCAAGATATCAACAGGCGCTACAACGATACCACTGCTGCAACATTCGCCCCAGAACTCTTGAGGTAGGAGACCTCATGCTCAGATGGGTCCTCTCCAGAGAGGGGTTGCACAAGCTCTCTCCCATGTGGGAGGGCCCATTCAAGGTTTTTCACGTTTCCAGGCCCGGCTCCGTGCGCTTGGAGACCCAGGAGGGGGTGCCCATCCCAAACGCATGGAACATTCAACATCTCCGGAGGTTCTACCCCTGAGTGAGGCCCAGTGCCTATGGAGAAGGCCCGGTGCCTGTGAAGAAGGCAAATGCCTGTGAAGCTTGCCGCTTTTGGGAAAAGGCCCGGTGCTTGTGAAGAAGGCCAATGCCTGTGAAGCTCACCTTCGCCCCCCCCCTTTTCAAGAAAAGGCCTGGCGCCTGTGAAGAAGGCCGATGCCTGTGAAGCTCGCCGTCCGTGACACTCTCACGTAATAATGAGTGGGGCTGTACATGCCCCAGAGTCTCCGGAGTGCCGCCCCTGGGCCACGGGGGCTCCCGCCCACACCCAGTGGCAGCACTTAGCTCCGCGCTGGTGAGTAGACGTCGAAGACTAGATTAGGTGCCGGACGCGGCTTTTCATTTGCTTTCTGCAGTCGATCAGCTCTTCTTTGTTTAAAGCTTTAGTTGGAGTTGCTTTCAGTGTTGAGCGGCGCCCAGCCCGTGTTTTCTGCCTTTGCCCTTCGCTTGAACTTGCTTTCCTTTCGCGACCCTCACGAGGGATGCCGCGCGGGCACCCTCGCGAGCATCGCCTGGTTTTGTTTCGTGAGGTTCCTCGGCCTAAGTTTGCAGCGGGAGCGCTCCTCCCAGTCAATGCCTCACGGGCATCGCGACACTAACGCCAGGCCCGAGTTGGTCACCCCCACGGCCGGGGGCTAAAACCTAACCCTCCGACAAGTTTCTTCTTACAGGCTTCGGAGACCCATGACAAGGCCTCCGGACGGAGCCTCCCGAGGCTGGCGTCGCAACAAGCTCCCCCCTACCGAGCTAAGTTGTTCCTACACATAAACGTACAACACCATAGCACAACATGAAGATAGAAGGAACAACATGATAATTAAAAGCAATAGTCTAGCACGCCCCCGCGGGGCTCCATACTTCTCTCTCTCTATGCAGATAAAGCAAAATAGGCGCGGCCCGACCGTCTACCACACAGGAAGGAAGATCTGCGTCATCTTCCGAAGCTCAGGCGGACTCCTCCTAACGTTTCACCTGGGCGCGGCGGTGGGACGATCCACCTCCCACCTCGAAGCGAGCACGACGGCGCGGTGGCTAGTCACGGCCGCCGCTAGAGGAGCTGCCGTCGGAAGAAGAGTCGCCGAAGCTTGAAGACGGCGCACGCCCGACCCTGTCTTCGCCATTGCCGTCACCGAGGATGAGGGGGCGGCCGTCGTCATCGCCTTCGGGGCAGCACCCGGTGCGGCGGCCATCTCCACTGAATACCCTCATGAAGAGGGTGGCGTCGCCGTTGAACTTAAAATGGAGAGTGCATCACTGACCAAGACCGCGTGCGCGGGAAAACGCCTGCCAGCCGCGAGTCAACGCCATGTTCCCGGCAACGGAAATTTCCACCGCCACCCAAGAGGCCCTGCTACAGCAGCCATCCGCCTAGAGCCAGAGCCCGCTTGCGGCGCCTGCTGGCAGCTCGCCAGCAAAGAAGCGGGGGAGCTGGAGCCAAGTTCCGGCTGGATCCTCCGACCAGACGACGAACTCCAGCAGCACCTCCCCAAAATGGAATCGAGGGCGGGGAGGCCGCGCGGCTACAGCGCATCTTCCCCCACCGATCAAGCGGCCTCCGCCGAGGCCTCGAGAAGTCTTCATGGGAGTAACGGGATGCTTGCGGGGGCGGCCCCGGCCTCGCTTGGTTGGAGGAGAGTCAGGCCCCTCCCGACGGGACTTCCCCTTCTCCGCGGCCGAAGACCTCTTCGTGGGCGCCATGGGGCGCGACGAGTCAAGGTGGAACAAGGGCGAGGAAGGAGAAGAAGCAGAGCAGGAAGGAATGGACTGGAAGGGCTCGCGGCGTTCTGTACTTATAACCGGAGGAGGCCAACCGTCGGCCTCCATAATCTTAGGTAATCATGACCCATTTTTGCATGCAGGGACTTGTCAAGTCATGCAGTTGCCGAGGTGTCGTGGGGAAGTAGAAACGCCCACATCCAATCAATCGCCACATGGCGCCCAAGGCCACAGGCTATTGGGGCCCGCGGCGCTTCGTACTTGCCCCTTCGCTTCTCTGCTAAGCCATGTCCGGGCGCGCCTTGGACCCGGGGGCTACTGTCGGCGTTCTGGGAACGGGGGTACCCAGACTTGCCTGCCTGCGGCCTGCGGTGTGGCTCAAGTAGGGGCCCAGTATAGCCCAGCTTCATCGGCTCAAGCTCAAGACCCTCGCGAGGGGCCAAGCCTCGCGGGGCGGACGATAGATGCATCCTCAGGAAGCAGCCTCATCAGGCGGGCTCGCGAGGAGGCAGAGAGATCAAGGCGGGGTACCTCGCGAGGTGCCCTTGACGCAAGCTATGACGATCGAGACCAGGCAGGCGCCGTCCTGCGCAGTGTCCTTGTTCCCCCTTTGGTGCAAAGAGGACAAGCACATGCCAAGGCATCAGGAAAAGGTTACCGCTTTGGTGCAACAAGACCAAGACCAGTAGAACGGCAGGATGGAGGTCATCGTGGAGCCCAGGACGGCGTCACCATCAAAGCCTTTGGCATCCGTAGACCAACTTTCGTCATGATAAGTGTACTAGATGTTCTCCTTCAAAATGGCCAATTGTTGGCGCCCTTCCCGCTCATTATTTGGGAAGAGGCCCAGGGCCTCCCTCTATAAATAGAGCTAGCCACCACAGAGTGAGGGGGGAGATCCATATTCTGGGTAGACTAGAGAGAGGCGACTGAACTCACCAAGCAGTTCATCGCACCAGCTCAAGAGTAGCCCCTCGCGAGGCTGTTCTTCCTCTATATTGTTCATCATCAGCACCTGAGGCAATCGACCACACCACACACTAGAGTAGGGTATTACACCACAATGGTGGCCTGAACCAGTATAAACCTCGTGTCCCTTGTGTGTTCTTCCTTCTAGCTTAGATTCCTTGCGAGGCTTCGAGACATGAGTTGGTAGGGGAAAGATCTTCGTGCGCACCCCAGAGTTCGAACCTCAAGGGTCTGCCGGAACCCAAAATCCGACAACTTCCCCACTTCCCCACGTTCAAACCGAGGGTTATAAATCGGGGGGCAGGGGGCGGTGGACATTATTCTCGCTCGTGCCCTCCTGTCCCTTTGCTCTCGCTGCGCTCTTTGCAACCGACGCACAGTGGCGCCCGCTGCTCCGAGCAGAACTCCTTCGCCGTCCATCTTCTTTCTTCTTCCTTTCATCGTGGTGCTGCCATCGGGCTCCTGGATGGGTTCGAATGTCACAACCGAGGACATCACCCAACTTCGGGCGTCGCGGCGCCTGCCGCGGGAGACGGACGTCGGCGCCCGTCTGCCGCGCGGCGAGCAGAGGCCTCAGCCCGAGGAGCAGGAGCGCGTGGTCTTCCTCATGCACTTTGAGCACGGGTTTGGCCTGATGGCGAGAAACTTCTTTCGCACCTTCCTGGAGTTTTTCGGGCTACAGCTGCATCATCTTGGCGCCGGCACCATCGTCCAGCTCTCCGGCTTTGTCACCCTCTGCGAGGGGTACCTGGGGGTCGAGCCCATGATCAACCTCTGGGCGTGCTTCTTCTCCCTGAAGCAGCAGGGCCCGTCTGCCGGAGAGTTCGCCGACTGCGGTTCCGCCGTAATCTCGAAGCGGTCGGGGGTGGACTTCCCCAAGATCCTGCTGGAGGATTCTGCCAAGAAATGGCAGAACTCCTTCGTCTACGTCCGCAACTTGGGTGCGGATCGCATCAATCTTCGGTCCTTTGCCATCGTGCCACCGCGGGTGAAGACGAACTGGGGCTACTCGCCCAGGCGCCCGTCGTAGGAGATCGTCAATCTCTGCGAGCGGGTGACGGTGATGAGGACGCAGGAGGGGCTCACCGGCACCGACCTCAACGCCGCATTCATCATGCGCCGTGTCCTTCCGCTGCAGGGGCGCTCTTGCCTCATTGGCGAAATGGTCGGCCTTCAAGACCCCAACCACATGGGGTCGACGCGGCTGTCTTCAGAGCAGATTGCGCGCGGCGTGAACGACATCTCCAAGGCCAACCTTGGAGAGTATTGGAGGTTCGGCAAGGTGCCGTAGAGCGAGTCGAACCCGGTGCCGCAGGTGAGTGTCTGGTCATCTTACTTTGCTGCTGCGCACCTTCTCATCCGTCCTGACGCGACGCGGAAGGTGCTTGTCAGGACCCCGATCCTAAGTCACACCGATCTAGCATGTAACACATCATATCACCTTGCGGCCTCACGCACGGTATTTCCACGGGTGCCACCTTACCTGGCCCGGGACCGTTTGCGCCTTTTGGCTCACGTATATGATAGTGTCGCTAGCATCCATATGACAAAGAACCCGGGCTGACATGGCTAGTCGTGAACCCAAAGTGGCACTAACTTACAGGGACAGGCATCCATGACCCAGCATCGAACGTGTCGGTCATCAGCGAGTGAATCCAGGCTGTAGCACTGGGCTAGCAGGACTCCGGCGAACCGGGCTGTAGCGGGCTAACAGGACTCCGGTATTCATCGCGTGACATTTCCCCGAAGGGACAGACACAGGAACGAAGAAGGACACATGCCGGCCAGCCTAAGTGTTTCGGAGCAGTAGCAAGCTACCATGGCTCAGTGGAAGCACTAGGAGACATTTCCCGGTAAGAGAGGCTACTAAGGATAAACAACTAGATAGTCAAATCCCACACATACCAAGCATTTCAATAACATACACGCAATATGCTCGATATGTGCAAATACAACATGGCATCACAACATGACTCTACAACTCAAGTATTTATTCATTAGGCTCCGAGGAGCGAGATATTACAAACAGGGGTCTCATGACCCAACAATCAGAGCATACAAGTCAAAGCACATGCGGAAGCTTAACATGTCTGAGTACAGACAACTATAAATGAAAAAGGCTGAGAAGCCTGACTATCTACCAGATCCTGCCGAGGGCACAAGATCGTAGCTGAGGTAACAAGCTAAACGTCCAAGTCCACGCGGAACTAGTAGCGAGACCGAAGTCTCTCTGCAAAAACATAAATTAAGCAACGTGAGTACAAATGTACCCAGCAAGACTTACATCAGAACTAACTACATATGCATCATTATCAACAAAGGGGATGGTGGGGTTTAACTGCAGCAAGCCAGCTTTGACTCGGTGGCTATCCTGAACTACGACTGCAAGTAACTCTTTTGAGGTGGCGCACGCGAGTCCACATATTCACCATATCAATACACCACTATGGATCCGCTCCCGTCTCCCTACGAGAACGCCATCCATAGCACTCACGCTTATCTTGCGTATTTTAGAATATCCAGTTTCACTTGTCTATGAACTGATATAAGCAACCCAGAAGTCCTTTACCGCGGACACGGCTATTCGAATAGATGATGTTAACCCTGCAGGGGTGTACTTCTTCATACATGTTTCCACCACTTAGCGTCTGCACACGACATGTGCTCGGCAGACTTCAAGCGACAGCCGACGTGGGTGTAGACCACGACCTAGCTAAACACTCAAGTCTCTAGTCCAGGTTTATCGCCTATTCGGGTTCCATCCATGAGGAGATCCGGCCGGAGTTTCGCTCACAGCCCCAAACGATGTGAACAGGGTTCCGTGACACCAAACGGGCGCCCGGTATACCCGGCCATGTGCCTACCGCATCACAGCCCACCCCTCCGGTCAGCGCTGTGCACGGCCTCCAGCATACTACAAACACCAGAAACTACTTGCAACTCCTGGACAGAGGACTTGGGTGAATAAGAAGTCGAGCGGGGTCATATTTCAGGGCCCAATGTATGGTAGTAGCTGAATCATGGATCACAAACACAGAACTCAGTTCCTAAGGACGGCTTCAATGAGACAACCCACCATGTACTCCTACATGGCCTCTCACCGCTACCTTTACCAAATCGTGTTCACACACTTAGCTCACACACAATAGGACATGTTCACACGCCTCTGATTCATCCCCGATGAATCAGACCTGACTCAACTCTAAGCAGTAGCAGGCATGACAAACAAGCATGAATGAGTAGGCACATCAGGGCTCAAACAACTCCTACTCATTCTAGTGGGTTTCATCTATTTACTGTGGCAATGACAGGTCATGCAGAGGATAAAGGGGTTCAACTACCGCAGCATGTAACCGTTGAATCGGTGTTGTCCTAATGCAGTAAAAGAGAGCAGGAGCGAGAGAGTAGGATTGTATCGGAATGAACAAGGGGGTTTTGCTTGCCTGGCACTTCTGAAGATAATATAGCTCTTCATCGGTGTCATCGATCACATCGCCGGTACACGTCTATCGAGAGGGGACGAATACCGGCAACACAGAAGGAAACACAATCAATGCAATGCACAATATGATGCATGATAATGACATGGCAAAATGATTGTGTTTTGGGCTAATGCATCTAGCAACAAGTTAGATGGGGTTGGTTTGAATACAAGATTCAAATTCCAACTCCATATATGGTTATTTAAATGCCCTTTATTTGTTTTGTCCAAAACAGAGGACACGCATTGTTCAAACATGCATGAAAATGGTACAGATGGATTCCTTGAATTTTTCTGATAATTTTTCATATATAACTTATTTCATTTGGAGTTACGGTTAATTTTCTATGATTTATTGAAGTTTTAGCTATTTCTGGAATTTTCCTGATTATGTATAAAATAAACTAAATTCCAGAAAAGGAATATTGCGTCAGCATGGCGTCATGCTGACCTCAGCAGAGTCAACAGGGGCTGGTCCGGGTCAAACTTGACCAGGGGGCCCACTGGTCAGTGACACACCGCTGGCATAGGTCACTGACGTGTGGGGCCGGTCAAAGGCCACGTCAGCGAGGTCAACGCCGACGCGTGGGGCCACTATGATTAATTTTAAACTAAACAGGATTAAGCTGTGATTAATTAGGGGCGTGGGGCCCATGAGTTAGTGGCCTAGGGGATTGGTTAGTGAGGGGGGGTTAGCCGCTAATGATGCCCACGTCATCATCGCCGGACTTAGGCCGGCGACGACCAGATCGGCGGCGGAAGTTCGCCGGGGCTGCGCTACAGGCGGCGGCTGGGCAAGAGAAGGGCACAGGGAGAAGGCCCTCACTCGCGTGCATCGAACGGAGCAGGTGGGAGGTCGCGGGGTGGTCGGGGCTCACCGGAAGTGAGCTCGCGGCGGCGGCCGGGGTTCGGACCTCGACGAGAATGAAGCTACGGTTGACGAGAGAACGAACGGATGCTTGTTCTGGGCTCCTGGGACCACGCTGAGCACAGATACGTGCTCAAACACGGGCGGCAGCAACTGTGGCCGCGGCGTTACGGTGGCGCGGCTGTGGCTGCGCTCGGCTCGAGAGGGAGAGGGAGCAGAAGAGGGGGAAGAGTTCGGGAGAGAGTGAGGGAGCGGTCGGGGCTGCGTGGCGTCGTCCGGGGCGTTCCAGGGCAACCAGGAGGTAGCCAGGCAGGCAGGGAGGAGCTGGCGCGGCTCGCCTGCGCGCCGGGCACGCAGCTGCTTCGGGGCAAGGGGAGGAAGACGACGGAGGGGCTGCAGTGGTGGGCTGGGCCGGTTCTGCTGGGCCACCAGGTGAGTGGGCCTCAGGTAAGCGTCAGGTAAGTGGCTGGGCTTCTCTCTTTTATTTCTGTTTTGTTTTCTTTTATTTAATCTTTTGCCACTGTTTTGAATTTAAAATAATCCAAACAATGCCAAAAACTCCTCTGAATATTTTTATTTTGCTAGATGGACTTTTCCAAAAGCTCATAAAATATTTAAGGGGTATTTGAAATTATATTCTAATTATATGAATATAATTCAAATTCAAATAGCTAATGATTTAAATTCAAAGTCCCAAAAATAAATCCTTTTAAAATGTTCATTATTTTTGGTTTGGATCAAAACCCTTGCCAAAAATATTAAACATCTAAGAAGAGCATTTTGGAACAATGAATGAGATTTTAGGGTTTTTGCCCTTCTTTTATTTAGGGTTTTGAGGCTTCCAAATTCCTCAGTTCAAGTTTCAAAAATTTAAGCATGATGCACAGATGGAAGCAAGCATAGGTCAGGCCAGAACTAGGGATGTGAGAACTCACCCCCACTAAACAAGAATCTCGACCCGAGATTCAAGTGTAGGGTAAGACGAAGGGGGAACGCAACCTAACACAATCTTCACGATCCAGGTTGCACTTCATCAAAACGTTGATTCGATCACCATCTTTGTCCCGTCGTCTTGCTCTGAGAACTCCAACTAGCATGACGAGAAGAGGAAAAGAAAACTCTAGAAGAATCTATCTTCTCGAAGATCAATCAACCTAGGATCAGCTCACAAAGTGAGTCGTAGCAACATCTCTTGAGCTGAGACACGAAGCATACATCTGAAGAGATGGAGTGAGACAGACGACGAGGGCTCGCTAAGTAGACAACAATTCCAGACTTAAGAATGTGGTGATCGGTTGTCAACGTAGCGAGGAGTTGAGTTGCCATGATACCACGACGAAACATCCTGGAGGAGGGTGATTCGTAGATTATCCCCTTAAGTGGCAAAAAGAATTACCTTTGATTCAGAGATCATTGAGACTCTTTAAACCAGCCTAAGGCAATTCTCGAGCGATCGTTTGGAGGGGGTCGGTAGAATGGCATACTCGGACTTGGATGATGTGGATTACCTTGTTGAAGACAACGTAATGGATGAATTTGCTTACCACCGGAAATGGAAGAGACCCATGGTAGAATGGCACATTGGCGGTGCAAGCTGGGAACAAAATGCAAATGCTGGGAATGATTCTGGTAACTGGGGAAGAACCCAACAATAGAGAGTGAATTCACTGTTTGAAAAGGTCATAGCATTGCCGAGGAAACTGAGAGCACTATATAGTTAATGCCGACGATCAAACCTAGCACTTGCTCGTGCTCTCAAGAACTTGAGCATTTCCATAATCATCAAGATTTTACCAACATCCGTGTCAAGGATCCTGGCAACACAACATACTACCATGATGGCTAATGATGGATGATGCAGATGCAAAGGAAGATAACACCTTCTCAGATTTCACCTTAGCGAGGCCAAGGAAACAAAATCTGGATGATCGACCGAGAGACATTTAGCACTCCGCTTCTAATGTTCTCCTTGATGTGCTAGCGTAATCCACCCATAGATATGGTTTGATATCTAGAACATCAAGTAAAGGTCGGACTTCGGGATCTCAAAAATCCATAAGGAACAACTAGGGAGTAAATCCTACGAAATCCCTATGGGGAGGTGGCCAACTTCCTCAAATCAAGATACTACAACAGGAGGTCTTCCGGCTGGGTGTGTTGGCCACGACATCCACTTTACCGGTTATCGCAAGACCAAAATTATAGTTGTTGGGAAATGTTCCAACCATCACATCTGCCTGAGATTCAGATCTGGTTGGTGTCAGAATATTCCAGACTCATCAAGTCTAGAAAGAAAAATGAAAGTTTACAACACAAATCGACGAGACGGCGTTGTGAGATTCTCGGGGAATGAACTACGATATCAAGCTCTACAACATGAGCTGGTTCTGCTACAAACATGTGAACACGTTGTCCCAGACAAGCATGACCACAAAGTAGTCTTATAATAAAACACTACCGAGTTCAGGAGGGGGAACCATCAGCGAGGATATCGAAGTTTTGTACAAATCCGTCTGGTACCTTCGGGACTAGCACTTAGAACTTATTAACCTTGAACAAATCAATCAGTGGCTTGGTGTGCTAGGGACACATGTAGAATGGAGGTTGCAAGTCTCCGAACCACAGAATACTTCGCACGTATGCATGACTGATTTGGGATGATTCCAAAGGAAACAACATTGACTTTCTCGAATCCACGGCGGCAACTTGCATCAAATGCACATGAACCAGAGGAAGTCACTTCTTACATCCGCACATATGCTTCATGAGCTAGCATGAACAAATGCTTTCAAAAGTTTTCCAACACTAGCTTAATGTTCAGCAAAATTATGGAGAAGACAAGGATGTTGTCGATGGGCTCAACAACAATTCATCCGGGTTTCCTTTTAAAAGGAATTCCATAGTTAAGTGAACAAGTGATAGCATTGGTCAGACCCAAAAGATATAATGGTGTATGATCGAGGGATCAACCACGAGTAAGACAACATTACGAATATCGTTGGTTCTGGTCTGATTGGATGATAGCCCATACTCCAATCAAAGGTTGGGTAAGATAATAGATCCAACAACTGATCACGAGGATCAACCAATAAAGATATCATCTTTCTTCAACACACACACACACAGAAAGATATCCCTTAACATGGACTAAATTAGGCAAGCTTTTATCTTCCAACTCTCCAAGTTGTTGTCTAGCTTAACCAACTAGCTCAGGGATATCTAACACCGATTCTTGGAGAGAAGGTGGTTCATAAGAAACCAACTTGATCACGAGCTCAACATAACGGTCAGGTGACGACCTGGTGATACTTCCGAGAAGACATTCAGAAAATGATGAACCACCGGTATGTTACTAAGCTCGAGAACAATCTCGCTTTCCAGGGCAAGACGATATGATCAAATGAGCGAGTACTTGACAAAATCCTAACTCATCAATCGAAATGTGCACCAGGAAGATGGACAAGGTAGCACAATCAATCTTAGAATGATGATTCAAGAACCAACACGTTAAGAATGAGGTTATCGTCCATTTAACTACCAAGCAACAGAGTTGCTAGCAGTATTGATTTCACACGCCATGATTCATTTGTCGGCATTCCGGTTACAATAACACAGGAACCGAGGAATGAACAATGATGGCAAGAAGTATCACTGTACCAAGAGTTCATAGGATGGTGTGCGATTCCTATAACAATCCCGATATAAAAGATGGTAATACTCCAAGGTAGAGCAGAACAAAAGCTGGATTAGCAATTTGTTCTGCGGAGCACAACTGCTAAGACCCAATCCTAGATATGGATGAGGTACTGGAGTTTGTTGCTCCAAGTCATTCAGGACAGAATGGCTTGACGGACCACAAGAATAATAGGCATCGATGAACGAATGCATACATACTCTTGACTATCAATTGATAAACGAGGGTCAGAAGACAACTAAAGAGGGACAACTCAAAGGAACATACGATTTTCTGAGTTGTGGATGCATGGTTTAGTATGCCGAACAAATTCAGCATATTTCTTCCGGATAAGCCATGCAGAGAGGTAGGACTGGCAGAGTCGCAATTTATGAATGGAGAACTTCTCAAGAGTACTCTGATTGTGATCTTTTGATCCAATAAACATCTGCCATAAGCGGTTCATAGTATTTGGAAGAAGGAAAAACCACGGACCTCGAGGACTATCGCAAAGTTACTAATATCCTAAAGGAACTAGCAACACTATCAACATGAGGTAAATGGGGTGAATCTCGGGTTCAGAACCCAGGAATAGAATACCTACTACTAAGGGGCATCACGGGATGCTTTTGGGAATGATGGCCAGAATCATCACACTGGGATCACAAAACATGGCTAGACTACTAGATGATCACCTGAGACACCTAGGGTCATAATAATAACTCCAACATAAATGTCGAGGCAATAGAGTACCTCAACTCACCGTCTAGTGTGGTTAATCTGGCCATAAGGGACATCGAGAACAGAAAGAAAGGATTTGCAAATGCATCAGACTATTTAGAAACATGGGATGACTCGGACAGCATAACAGCTGTAAATGCTCAAAAAGATTTGAGACAATCACAAAAATGGTGGCATAACCACTCAGAAGCACAATATCAAGGTTTCGAGATCAACGGTTAACATACAGAAGATAGTAGGAACTGAACTGAGGCTTACGTCCAACAATCTTACAGGTCTACGGATTAGTAACACGTGATCCTGATAGATAGATGAGAAGGCCTAGTTCTTAATCCCCGTAGAAGATAAGAGGATGACTCAGATCAGAAGGCCATGAGGTATAAGGAGTAAAAAGAGCCTTACGTTCCATCCCACAATCAATTCCCTTACATAACTAAAGCATTTCTAGACTCGACTTCGACCAGTTTGGCTTGGTAATCCTACAGGCAGTCAAGCTCTGATACCAACGCTGTCAGGACCCCGATCCTAAGTCACACCGATCTAGCATGTAACACATCATATCACCTTGCGGCCTCACGCACGGTATTTCCACGGGTGCCACCTTACCTGGCCCGGGACCGTTTGCGCCTTTTGGCTCACGTATATGATAGTGTCGCTAGCATCCGTATGACAAAGAACCCGGGCTGACATGGCTAGTCGTGAACCCAAAGTGGCACTAACTTACAGGGACAGGCATCCATGACCCATCATCGAACGTGTCGGTCATCAGCGAGTGAATCCAGGCTGTAGCACTGGGCTAGCAGGACTCCGGCGAACCGGGCTGTAGCGGGCTAACAGGACTCTGGTATTCATCGCGTGACATTTCCCCGAAGGGACAGACACAGGAACGAAGAAGGACACATGCCGGCCAGCCTAAGTGTTTCGGAGCAGTAGCAAGCTACCATGGCTCAGTGGAAGCACTAGGAGACATTTCCCGGTAAGAGAGGCTACTAAGGATAAACAACTAGATAGTCAGATCCCACACATACCAAGCATTTCAATAACATACACGCAATATGCTCGATATGTGCAAATACAACATGGCATCACAACATGACTCTACAACTCAAGTATTTATTCATTAGGCTCCGAGGAGCGAGATATTACAAACAGGGCTCTCATGACCCAACAATCAGAGCATACAAGTCAAAGCACATGCGGAAGCTTAACATGTCTGAGTACAGACAACTATAAATGAAAAAGGCTGAGAAGCCTGACTATCTACCAGATCCTGCCGAGGGCACAAGATCGTAGCTGAGGTAACAAGCTAAACGTCGAAGTCCACGCGGAACTACTAGCGAGACCGAAGTCTCTCTGCAAAAACATAAATTAAGCAACGTGAGTACAAATGTACCCAGCAAGACTTACATCAGAACTAACTACATTTGCATCATTATCAACAAAGGGGATGGTGGGGTTTAACTACAGCAAGCCAGCTTTGACTCGGTGGCTATCCTGAACTACGACTGCAAGTAACTCTTTTGAGGTGGCGCACGCGAGTCCACATATTCACCATATCAATACACCACTATGGATCCGCTCCCGTCTCCCTACGAGAACGCCATCCATAGCACTCACGCTTATCTTGCGTATTTTAGAATATCCACTTTCACTTGTCTATGAACTGATATAAGCAACCCAGAAGTCCTTTACCGCGGACACGGCTATTCGAATAGATGATGTTAACCCTGCAGGGGTGTACTTCTTCATACATGTTTCCACCACTTAGCGTCTGCACACGACATGTGCTCAGCAGACTTCAAGCGAAAGCCGACGTGGGTGTAGACCACGACCTACCTAAACACTCAAGTCTCTAGTCCAGGTTTATCGCCTATTCGGGTTCCATCCATGAGGAGATCCGGCCGGAGTTTCGCTCACAGCCCCAAACGATGTGAACAGGGTTCCGTGACACCAAACGGGCGCCCGGTATACCCGGCCATGTGCCTACCGCATCACAGCCCACCCCTCCGGTCAGCGCTGTGCACGGCCTCCAGCATACTACAAACACCAGAAACTACTTGCAACTCCTGGACAGAGGACTTGGGTGAATAAGAAGTCGAGCGGGGTCATATTTCAGGGCCCAATGTATGGTAGTAGCTGAATCATGGATCACAAACATAGAACTCAGTTCCTAAGGACGGCTTCAATGAGACAACCCACCATGTACTCCTACATGGCCTCTCACCGCTACCTTTACCAAATCGTGTTCACACACTTAGCTCACACACAGTAGGACATGTTCACACGCCTCTGATTCATTCCCGATGAATCATACCTGACTCAACTCTAAGCAGTAGCAGGCATGACAAACAAGCATGAATGAGTAGGCACATCAGGGCTCAAACAACTCCTACTCATGCTAGTGGGTTTCATCTATTTACTGTGGCAATGACAGGTCATGCAGAGGATAAAGGGGTTCAACTACCGCAGCATGTAACCGTTGAATCGGTGTTGTCCTAATGCAGTAAAAGAGAGCAGGATCGAGAGAGTAGGATTGTATCGGAATGAACAAGGGGGTTTTGCTTGCCTGGCACTTCTAAAGATAATATAGCTCTTCATCGGTGTCATCGATCACATCGCCGGTACACGTCTATCGAGAGGGGACGAATACCGGCAACACAGAAGGAAACACAATCAATGCAATGCACAATATGATGCATGATCATGACATGGCAAAATGAATGTGTTTTGGGCTAATGCATCTAGCAACAAGTTAGATGGGGTTGGTTTGAATACAAGATTCAAATTCCAACTCCATATATGGTTACTTAAATGCCCTTTATTTGTTTTGTCCAAAACAGAGGACAAGCATTGTTCAAACATGCATGAAAATGGTACAGATGGATTCCTTGAATTTTTCTGATAATTTTTCATATATCATGCTGGTCCGGGTCAAACTTGACCAGGGGGCCCACTGGTCAGTGACACACCGCTGGCATAGGTCACTGACGTGTGGGGCCGGTCAAAGGCCACGTCAGCAAGGTCAACGCCGACGCGTGGGGCCACTGTGATTAATTTTAAACTAAGCAGGATTAAGCTGTGATTAATTAGGGGCGTGGGGCCCATGAGTTAGTGGCCTATGGGGTTGGTTAGTGAGGGGGGTTAGCCGCTAATGATGCCCACGTCATCATCGCCGGACTTAGGCCGGCGACGACCAGATCGGCGGCGGAAGTTCGCCGGGGCTGCGCTACAGGCGGCGGCTGGGCAAGAGAAGGGCACAGGGAGAAGGCCCTCACTCACGCGCATCGAACGGAGCAGGTGGGAGGTCGCGGGGTGGTCGGGGCTCACCGGAAGTGAGCTCGCGGCGGCGGCCGGGGTTCGGACCTCGACGGGAATGAAGCTACGGTACGAGAGGACGAATGGATGCTTGTTCTGGGCTCCTGGGACCACGCTGAGCACAGATACGTGCTCAAACACGGGCGGCAGCAACTGTGGCCGCGGCGTTATGGTGGCGCGGCTGCGGCTGCGCTCGGCTCGAGAGGGAGAGGGAGCAGAAGAGGGGGAAGAGTTCGGGAGAGAGTGAGGGAGCGGTCGGGGCTGCGTGGCGTCGTCCGGGGCGTTCCAGGGCGATGAGGAGGTAGCCAGGCAGGCAGGGAGGAGCTGGCGCGGCTCGCCTACGCGCCGGGCACACAGCTGCTTCGGGGCAAGGGGAGGAAGACGACGGAGGGGCTGCAGTGGTGGGCTGGGCCGGTTCTGCTGGGCCACCAGGTGATTGGGCCTCAGGTAAGCGTCAGGTAAGTGGCTGGGCTTCTCTCTTTTATTTCTGTTTTGTTTTCTTTTATTTAATCTTTTGCCACTGTTTTGAATTTAAAATAATCCAAACAATGCCAAAAACTCCTCTGAATATTTTTATTTTGCTAGATGGACTTTTCCAAAAGCTCATAAAATATTTCAGGGGTATTTGAAATTATATTCTAATTATATGAATATAATTCAAATTCAAATAGCTAATGATTTAAATTCAAAGTCCCAAAAATAAATCCTTTTAAAATGTTCATTATTTTTGGTTTGGATCAAAACCCTTGCCAAAAATATTAAACATCTAAGAAGAGCATTTTGGAACAATGAATGAGATTTTAGGGTTTTTGCCCTCCTTTTATTTAGGGTTTTGAGGCTTCCAAATTCCTCAGTTCAAGTTTCAAAAATTTAAGCATGATGCACAGATGGAAGCAAGCATAGGTCAGGCCAGAACTAGGGATGTGACAGTGCTTTGAATGTGATCCAGCATCTTTACGCCCAGGCTCCATTGCAAGGGGCGCCGGTGGCACCAGAGGAGCCCGCGACCCTCCGCGGGGAGGAGGAGGCCGAGTCTGACACCGGCGCTGGGCGTCGCGCGGGTAAGTCTTGTATTTTTTCTTCATGTGTCTTGAATCGCTAACCGCGGCACGAAACGGGCGCTGCTGATGCCAGTTGTTGGTGCAGTGACGTTGTACGGGGGAGGCGGCGATGCGGGCGGAGCCAGGTCCTCGCATGGGGCGGAGCCGAGCCGCCCACACAGGAAAGACAGCGTTGCGCCACGTCCCCGGGCCCCAAAGCGCACGGCGGACCCGGCCGGGGTCGGGAGGCCGGCCAAGAGGAAGCGCGGCGGCAGGCATGGGAGGCCAACCACGGTCCTGGTCTTGTCAGGGTAAGCTTCATCCCCCGTTAGCATCCGGATCATTGAGCTGGTGTCATTTCTTTTTTGCTCATTATGTCTTATTCTTCAGGTCGCCAATCGCGCTAGCGAGGGCAGCGACGGATGCCGCGGCCGCTGAAGGGGCCGCGTTCCGCAGGAGCCGGTCCGACCTCGCCGACCAGGCCGAGGTGGAGGGACGGGCCGACTCGGACCTCGGCCTGGACCCGAACGACGTCGAAGCCTTGGCCTGGCTAGACAGGAATAGGGCCGAGGCGGAACTGGAGGCTGTGTTGGTCCGTGCTTGGACCGACGCGGTGGTGGCATGGGCGCGAGCCGTCGCGGAGGCGGCCTGGCGCGAGATGCCGGAGGGCACCGGTGGTGGCTGCGACGGTCTTTGAGTCGTCGTCGGCGAGGGAGCGCGGTCTGGAGGCCGGGCTGAGGTGGTGATCCTCGACCGGGAGGTCGTGGAGGTGGGGGATGATACCCCGCCGCTGGCCGTCATGGTCGAGCGAGCGGGGGCTGATGGTGGTCGAGGCCGCGCCGTCTTGGAACAAGCGCTGCGAGTGGCGGTGCCGGAGGCACCGCCGGTTTTGGAGGAGGCACCGCGGACGGCGGTGCCGGAGGCCACCCCAGCAGCTGGGCCTGTGGTGGCGCAGCAGGCCATCCCGGCGTCTTGACCGGAGGCGGCGACGCAGGGAGCCCCGGCGTCCAGGTCGTCGACGACGCCGGTAGGGGCGTCAGAGGAGGTGCTGGCAGCGTCGGGAGCGGCCAGCGGGGAGCATGCCTTGGTGCCCCGGCAGGGAGGGCGCCGGGCCGCCGTGCCGCAGCCGGCACAGAGCGGGGGCGCCATGGTCTTCGGGCCTCAGACCAAGGAGGAGGCAGCGCTGGACACCGTCAGCCGCCGCCTGCGTGGCCGGATGGACCGGCTTGAGACCTTCGCCCAGGCTGAGGTGGAGCGGACGCGTGACCTGGAGCGCGCCATTCTGGTAAGCCTTTCCTTTCTTGCGATTTCTTCTTTGTGGGGGGTGCGCCAGTGCACCCATTGGGTGTAGCCCCCGAGGTTCGGGCCAACTACATAGTAGTTGGGTTGAATCTTTAGAGCGTTGGACTTGTTCTGCTTTCTGCTTTCTTCAGCATCTCGACGCCTTTCGGGTCGCCGCCTTCAACCGTCTCCTGGGCAAGCACTGGGAGCTCAAGGAGCAGCTCGCCGCTAAGGAGGAGGAGCTTCGCGTTGCCGCAGGTATCCTTTCGCTCTTTTCTAGTGGGGGCGTGCTAGTGCACCCATTGGGTGTAGCCCCCGAGATTCGGGCCAACTTTGTAATAGTTGGGCCAAATCTTAAGTCTTCTTTTCATATTTGCCAAACCCTTCTTTTTTTGCAGTCGAGGTGCTGTCCTGGCGGACTCGTCTGCTCCGGGCCGGTCATCACTATGACCTCCTTGTTGCCGACACCGGCCGTCTTGGCATCGAGGCGGCGCAGGCGAGGGCGGAGGCGGCTGCGGCCCGGCAGTCTCTTGACGAGGCCAACCGGCTGCATGAGCAGTCGGCTGGTCACAAGAGCCGCCTCGAGGTCGAGGTGGAGGTCCTTAAGGCGGAAGCCGCCAAGGTGGTGGAGGCAGAGCGGGCCTTGGTGGAGGCGGACCAGCAGCGCGGGCAGTTGGCCGACGACAAGGGCCGGCTGCAGGCCGAGGTGGATCGCCTGCGGGGGCAGGTCACCACGGCTGAGGGGCCCCGTCAGGACGAGGCCCGTCGCCTGAGGCAGCCGAGAAGGCGGCCGATGACAAGGACGCCGAGATGAAGGTGGCCCTTGCCAAGGCGGCCAACCTGGTGAAGGCGCTCCTGGAGCGCGACCGCGCCATTGAACAGGAGCGGCGTGGTACGTTGCTCGAAGCGAGCACCTGGAAGAGTCCTTCTCCAGTAAGTGCTTTTTCTTGTATTTTGCCGGGTCGGGATCCGGCCTTTCTTCCTTGTTGTTCTTCTTCTGATATGCTTCTTATTTTGTGGCAGGGGCCTTCCCGGAGACGCAGCGGATGGCGAAGGAAGCCGTCCGCTATCAGTGCGACCCGACCGGAGTCGTTGGGTCCAGGACAGATCCGGGGGTGGCCTGGACCTTCCCGGAGATCATCACCGCCGCTGAGGCCTGCTTGCGGGTCCTGGGAACGCAGATGTTGCGGCTGTCCCAGGCCGGCACCGCGATGACGGCAGCCCTTTGGCCAGACTCCGTCCAGCCGAGCAGCTTCTCGTGCCTGGCGTGTTGGTTGGAGATGGGACCGGACCGGCTTGGCGAGCGGCGCATCTCCACCGCTCGTGCCGGTGCTGAGATGGCGCTCCGGTTCGCGCTATCTTGGCATCCGGACCTGCAGCTGGACGCGTTAATGGGCCAGCGGGCCGGCTCGGAGCAGCTCTTGCAGGAGCAAGCCGGCCGGATTGCCTCCCGAGCTAGCTACATTGCTGAGTTCGCCTTCCACGACGAGTTCCACCCGGAGCGGACGGAAGACGGCAGGGTCGTGGACGGGGACGACTTCGGCTTGCTTCTCCATGATCCAGAGGGGAGCTCGGAGGAGACAGGCGTCTACCGTCATGGGGGTGTCGAGGAGAACATCGGCACCTCGCTGGACCCGGAGGCTGCCAGGGGAGAGCCGTCGACGTCGTGACACGGCGTTGGAGATGCCTGAGACATTCTATGTAAAATTTGTGCCGTGGGCCCACCCACCCACCCATTGGGGGTTTTTAGGGTGTAATGAACTCGGGCCGTGGGCCTTTTCTTAAATAATTGTGTGCAAATGTCGTGAGTGTTTTCGCTCTTGCCTTCCGTTTTTTAGACCGATTTCATGCGCTTTTCCTTTCTGAAAACTCCCCCCCGTGAGTCTGACGACCGAGGCTCCGGTCCATGACAAGGAGTTCGATTCTTCGAGTGGAGCGCGCAGGACTTGGGCCCTTCTCAACGTTGAGTGCGAGCAAAACACCCACAGGGCCGGCTGGCGGCAATCCGGGGAAGCCGGTTGGCGAGAAGCCGGTCATGCGGCTGTTTATTTGATGAGTGGCGGGCCGGGTTGATCGACCCGGCAGCCTTTGACTTAGTGTATGAAGCGTAAAGGAGCTTTGGCCTGTTGTGATTGCCAGCCGACAGCCAAAGCTGGATCTGTGGCTTTAGGGCAAAGTGGGGGACTGCAGCATCCTAACTATATCAGGAATCACCAAGTAAGGCGGCGGGGTGGCGACCGAGCCAGCCAGCCCCTGAGCCCCCGGGTCGAGCGAGTCGGAGCGGTGGCCGGGTTTAGTGGCATAGTGATGCAGGAAAATAGGGACACAATAAATTGGTCGACAAAAGGCAGCCCCCGAGTCTCGTTCGGGGACCCCATAGTTTCATGCGTTTACAAAAGGCGACGACACATACACTCAGCGGCTAACTCTAAAACGGGCGGAGGAGTTCCACGTTCCACGGCCGGGTCGTTTCTTCGTCGGCAGTGTCCTTCTTGCGCTTCCTTGACTTGCGTGCATCGATGAGGTAGTAGGTGTTGTGGTCGCGCAAGGCCCTGCTCACGATGAATGGGCCCTCCCATGGAGGGGACAGCTTGTGCTGGCCTGCTTGCTCCGGGACGAGTCAGAGGATGAGGTCGCCCTCAAGGAACACGAGGGGCTTGATCTTCTTGCTGTGGTAGTGCCTCAAGCCTTGCTGGTAGATCGCCGAACAACTAAGCGCCAAGAGGCGTGCTTCTTCGAGCTGGTCGACACCATCTTCACGGGCTTCTCTGGCTTCGGCTTTGGTGTACATCACGACGCGCGGCGAGTCAAACTCGACGTCGGTCGGGATGACGGCTTCAGCTCGGTAGACGAGGAAGAATGGGGTGAACCTGTACGACCGATTCGGCGTGGTGCGGAGACTCCAGAGAACGGCCGACAACTCGTTGAGGCAGTCCTGGATTAGGGGGTATCCGGACAAGCCGGACTGTGTACAACGTCCGGACTATTGAAGTGTGAAGATACAAGACTCAAGACTTCGGCTCATGTCCGGATGGGACTCTCCTTGGCGTGGAAGGCAAGCTTGGCGATCCGGATATTATGTTTCCTTCCTTGTAACCGACTCCATGTAAACCCTAGCCCTCTTCGATGTCTATATAAACCGGAGAGGTTGGTCCTTAGAAGGCCGATCACAATTACAATCATACCATCATAGGCTAGCTCTTAGGGTTTAGCCTCTACGATCTTGTGGTAGATCTACTCTTGTACTACCCATATCATCAATATTAATCAAGCAGGAAGTAGGGTTTTACCTCCATCGATAGGGCCCAAACCTGGGTAAACATCTATGTCCCTTGCTTCCTGTTACCATCAGCCTTGACGCACAGATCAGGACCCCCTACCCGAGATCCGCCGGTTTTTACACCGACATTGGTGCTTTCATTGAGAGTTCCTCTGTGTCGTCGCCGCAAGGCTTGATGGCTCGACTCGTCATCAGGGACGACATTACCTCGGAGGGAGCTCTAGATGTAGGCCAAACTCTCCGACTTGGCAGCTTTATCATGGCCGCCCCATCGGCGGTAGCGTCGATGATGGCCTCTCGGGTCATCAACCATAACCTTCACGTCAGTTCGGAACTCGGCGAACAGATAGATCCAATGGAGCTGTCCTCCCTCAATGAGCTCTTGGATCGCATCACGGCTCTGGGAGCCACTACAAACTATGACCGGATCGGGCTTAAACCCGACCAAAGGGACATTAGATCCCCGCCGGCCACCCATGAGATAGCGGTAGTGGAGGAACCTCACATGGACCATCCCTCGACTTTGAGGATGAATTATGTCCGGATCGCCGAACTCCTTGAGCCAAAGACCTGCTCAGAGCAGGACATGACCCGGGTCCCGGACTTAGAATTGGGCATTGAGCCAAAGAAATTTGGCGACACCCCGGATCCCGAGCTGTCAGGCTCGGAGCTCCCCATGCCCCTGGGTGTTAGATTGAATTGGAATCCGGATTTGGCTAACAACACCTATCAGGGCTTAAACCACCTCTCCCGCATCCGGCAAAAGCCCCAGGAAACTGTACATTGCTACTGGGCCAGATTCCTCCTTGCACTTGACAAGGTCAAGGACTGCCGTGAGGAGAGCGTAGTCTTACTCTTCTGCATGAACTGTGCAGACAAGGGACTCCCTAATGCTATAAGCTGTCGTGACATAGTATGCTTCGCGGCTTTGGCAATCATTGTACAGAAATACTGTGCGATGGAAAGCGCCTGGAAAACCCAAACAGAATTTTGGGATAGTACGACTCTCTCCGAGACCTTCGTCTAAACTAAACGGGCGAACTCCCGTAAGCCGGCCGGTCCTGCCCCCAAGAAATCAAAGCACACTCCAGGGCGGGGAACCATATTGGAAGAATGTCTCAATGGACCATGTAAACTCCACAACACCCCGGACACAACACCAACTCATAGCCTTAGAGCATGTTGGATACTCTGGCAGGTTGCGAAAAGCGGCAAGGATCTTCTTGCAGACCATAAGGTAGAGCAACAACCCGCCAACGAACACAATGTGGTACTAACTGTCTTCAAGACTTTCGCCTCAAACAACAGGCGCAAGCGAGCTCATCGAAGCTCCATGGAAATTTGCCATGTGGCAAAGATAAACCCCTGGAAGGACACTGCTATAACTTTCAATACCAGTGATGAACCTCGATTCCAAACTGTCCGGGCACCGGCCGCCCTGGTCCTTAGCCCAATCGTGGGTGGCTTTTGGCTCACTAAAGTACTCATGGATGGCTGAAGCGGATTAAACTTGATCTATGAGGGAACACTCAAAAAGATGGAAATTGATAAAGGCCGCATTGAGCAAAGCGGCACCACCTTTAAGGGAATCATCCCTACTCGGGAAGCGCGGTGTGCAGGAAAAATCACACTCGATGTGGTATTCGGCACCCCAGAGAATTATAGGTCCGAAGAAATCACATTCCAAGTGGCTCCCATTAGCAGCGGATACCACACCCTTCTAGGGCGGGACACGTTCGCAAGCTTTCAAGCTATACCCCATTACGGGTACATGAAGCTTAAAATGCCCGGACCCAATGGAATTATCACTCTAGCCAGTGATCCGGACGTCACACTTCGCGCCGAAAACAAAACCGCATCACTAGCCCTGGGAGCATTTTCTGAAGCCCTAGCAGCCGAAGAGTTAACAACATTACGGGCCACCGTCGATAGAGACGACGTGATACTCGACAAGCGACCCAAGTCCACCTCATTCAAACCTACAGACGAGATAGTCAAATTCCAAGTCCATCCAACGGACCCCACGAAGACAACATCCATCGGGACAAAGTCGAACCCCGCGATGGATGCCACACTGCGAGATTTCTTACGCAAGAATTGGGACATTTTCGCCTGGCACCCTTCGGACATGCGGGGCATCCCACGCCGGTTGGACGAACACAACCTCAATATACTAAAGGGATACAAACCGGTCAAACAGACTCTAAGGCGGTTTTCAGAACCCAAACGGCAAGCCATGGGGGAAGAGCTAGCCAAGCTACTTGAGGCCGGATTCATTAAAGATATTAAACATCCGGATTGGCTGGCAAATTTGGTGATGGTACCAAAAAAAGGACAAATCCTGGCGCCTATGCGTCAACTTCAAAGACCTCAACAAGGCTTGTCCCAAGGATCCCTTTCCCCTCCCTCGCATCGACCAGATTATCGATGCCACAGCTGGACACGACTCGCTGTGTTTTCTCGACGCATACTCTGGATACCATCAAATAAAGATGGCAGAGTCTGACCAAGGTGTAACAACTTTCATAACGCCATACGACCCTTTTTGCCTCAACACTATGCCTTTCGAGCTTAAGAATGCGGCCGCAACCTATCAACGCATGGTTCAAACGTGCCTGGAAAAAAATCGGCAAAACAGTGGAGGCATATGTGGACGACGTGGTCATAAAAACGAGACACGTCGAAACCCTAATAGATGACTTGAGGCTTACATTCGATAACCTCCGGACATACGACATCAAGTTGAATCCGGAAAAATGCGTTTTCGGTGTCCCCTCGGGGAAGTTGCTGGGCTTCATTGTTTACAATAGAGGAATCGAAGCGAATCCGGCGACAATCCGAGCTCTGTCGCATTTGGTTATACCAACAGACCTCAAGCACATCCAGAAGCTAGCTGGATGCGTGGCTGCTTTGAGCCGCTTTATATCTAGGCTAGGAGAAAAGGCATTGCCTCTTTACCGCCTCCTTCGGTGCACCGAACGCTTCGTATGGACGAATGCAGCCGCGGCCGGACTCGATGAGATAAAGACCTTATTGGCCAGTAATCCAGTCCTAACAACGCCAAACATCGGTGAACCGATGCTATTATACATAGCAGCAACACATCAAGTGGTAAGCGCAGTGCTCATCGTCGAACGAGAGGTGGACGGATACAAATTCCTGCTTCAAAAGCCGGTTTATTACGTATCCACGGTCCTCACCCCATGCAAATCCCGATACCCACACTATCAAAAAATAGCATATGCGGTCTTCAGGGCATCCCGGAAGCTAAGACACTACTTTCAAGAGTGTTCGATTACCGTCGCCTCCGAAGTACCAATCAATGACATAATTAATAACCGCGACGCCACGGGCCGGATTGCTAAATGGGCTATCGAGCTCCTTCCATTCGACATACTATAGAAACCACGATGAGCCATTAAGTCGCAAGTACTGGCCGACTTTGTCGCCGAATGGACAGAAGCCGAACTCCCTAACGAGTACGGCGCGTACTCCAGCGGGATCATGCACTTCGACGTCTCCAAAATGCTGGCCGGACTGGGAGCAGGGGTAGTCCTGACGTCTCCCACCGGAGACACGTTCCAGTACGTCCTTCAAATATTATATACATACTCCAACAACGCAGCCGAATATGAGGCACTGTTGCACGGTCTTTCGATGGCAGTCTCTATGGGCATCCAACGCCTAGAGGTGTGCGGGGATTCGAACCTCGCAATATCACAACTAAACGGAGACTGTGATGCCAAGGATCCGAAAATGGCGGCCTACCGTAATGCTGTCCTTAAAATGTCAGCTCGGTTCGAGGGGCTCGAATTCCACCATGTGGCTCGAGAAAAAAAACAAGCGGTGGAAGTACGACAATACCAACATGGATCCGAGCACACCCCCCGGATTCCGAACCATCAGACACAATCGAAGGCTCTGCCACCGAAATAACATCTTTGGCCCACGAAATCATGGCCGTAATTGCCCCGTGGACTGAGCCTTTCTTGGCCTACCTAAATAGGTAAGAGCTCCCCGAAGACCAACAGGAAGCACGCTGCATAGTCCGACGTTCTAAAGCTTACAAAGTCCACGAAGGGGAACTCTACAAGAAAAGTGCGACTGGAGTGCTCCAAAGGTGCATCTCCGAAGAGGAAGGGTGGCAACTCTTGGCTGAAATCCATGCTGGACTGGGCGGACACCACACCGCGGCCCGAGCACTAGTCAGAAAAGCCTTCCGTACAGGCTTCTATTGGCCGACGACCCGAGCAGACGCACAAGACCTTGTCCAACATTGCATTGGTTGCCGGATCTTTGCCAATCAGAGTCATATGCCCCCTACCGTTCTCCAAACAATCCCCATAACTTGGCCCTTCGCGGTCTCGGGGCTGGATATGGTTGGACCACTTAAAGGGGGGAGCCACAAGAAAAAATACTTATTGGTCATGGTGGACAAGTTCACCAAATGGATAGAAGCCAAACCAGTTAAAACGGCCGAATCCGGACTAGTAATAGACTTTATATCCGGGGTCGTACACCGATACGGTGTCGCCCACAGCATCATCACTGACAATGGCTCAAATTTCACAGCCGATGAGGTGAAAACTTGGTGCGGCAAAATGGGCATTAAGCTCGACTACGCTTCCGTCTACCACCCCCAAATAAACGGCCGGGTCGAACAAGCAAATGGTCTCATCATGAGCGGCATAAAACCCAGACTAGTGCGATCTTTAACAGAATCGGATACACACTGGGTGGAGGAGCTCGACTCCGTACTCTGGGGGCTGCGGACCACACCAAATCGCACCACCGGATACACACCATTTTTTATGGTGTACGGTGCGGAAGCGGTACTACCCTGCGACATAATACATGATTCACCACGCGTACGCATGTACGAAGAGAAGGAACCCGAGTTAGATCGGCAGGATAACTTGGATGACCTGGAGGAGGAGCGCGATGTCGCAAAAGCCCGTTCCGCATTCTATGAGCAGCAGGCTCGATGATATCAAAGTAGAGAAGTGCGGGCCAAAACTTACAATATTGGCGAGCTCGTTCTACGCCTACCGGAGAAGGAGAAGGATAAACTCAAACCCAAGTGGGAAGGTCCCTTCGTCATTGACAAAGTTCTCACCGGAGGAGCGTACCACTTACGTAATGCATCGGATAACAGACTCGAGCCGAACCCATGGAAAGCGGCCAGACTCCGAAGATTCTACGCCTAACGCCGAACTCAACGTTCGTCTCCTTACTCCCCCTTTTTTACTTACGCTCCACCCCATTTTTCCTTTCTCAACCCCCATTTTTCCTTTTTCTCTTTCTCTCTTCACACAAAGTACTTTATAATGCGGACTCCCGGGTTACTCCGGCCACACTATGCGTCTAAGAAATACCTGGGGGCTTGCTATTCGGAAGCTACAAATAATTACTTTAAATGGCTTTTTGCCCATCACATATGTGTTCTTTTTCCATATGTGCCTTTTCTTCACCATTATATGCATTGATATGACTTAAGATGTGGCCAAGCTGGGTTGCCTGGCTCTTGTGTTTATGCCCTACGTTCCCGTTAATTCGGCTAGGGCATAAGGGGAGCATCTCTGTGATTGTTACTGCCGGTTCAGCCGGCTGTGTACCCCAGACTGGGTGAAGCCGAAAGCTAGTTTCCTTAAGAGAATATTCGATCAGTGAACAAAGGATGTATTCGTTGGTTACAACAAAAATCCCCAGAAGTCTTGTATACTGCGCCATCATTCGCAGTCCGGACATGCGCATTGGCGCATGCATACCCAGGGAAAGGAACCCCTAATGGAACTATTCTCCATGGAAGCTGTTTCTTACTATCCATGTAATATAACATAACTAGTTGGGTACTTGTCTGTTCAAGCACTTATGACCCCTACGCCTGGTCTCCATGCATACCCCGGTTTCGTATAACTGAGCGGGTATTCGGACACATCCCGGACTGTAGGATCCGGGGGCTGAAACTAAAAGGTCTTCCATGACAAATGATTTTAATCCGGCTAGGAGCTACTTATGCCCATTACATTACACAGTCACTTGGACTGACTATATTCCTCCTCTATACCATCTAACAAGCTATCTAGCTTACAATCCTGTTGGGAATACTTAGCAGCTAATGCTACCTGGTCATTGTCGGTGTTCTAGGAATGGGGGTACCCAGACTTGCCTGCCTACGGCCTGCGACGTGGCTCAAGGAGTGGCCCAGTAAGGCCCATCTTCATCAACACATGCTCAAGACCCTCGCGAGGGGCCAAGCCTCGCGGGGCGGACGACATGAGGCTTCCTCGGGGACGGCCTCATCAGGCTTGCTCACAAGGAGGCAGAGAGATCAAGGCGGGGTACCTCACGAGGTTCCCATGACGCAAGCTGTGACGACCAAGGCCAGGCGGGCGCCAGGCAGGCACCGGCCTGCGCAGAGTCCTTGTTTCCTCTTTGGTGCAAAGGGGCAAGCGCAGGCAAGAGTATCAAGCAAAGGCAACCATTTCGGTGCAACAAGACCAAGACTAGCGGGACGGCAGGATGCAGGTCATCATGGAGCCCAAGATGGCGTCATCGTCAGGGTCTTTGGCAGGCGAGGACCAACTTTAGTCAGGATAAGTGTACTAGATGTTCCCGTTCAAAATGACCAATTGTTGGCGCCCTTCCCGCTCAATATTTGGGGAGAGGCCCAGGGCCTCCGCCTATAAATAGGACTAGCCACCCACAGGGTAGAGGCATCTGCATATATATATACATATATATATATATAGAGAGAGAGAGGAGATTTTGGGCATCTACATTTGGAGATAGAGAGAGAGAGAGGCGACTGAACTCCCCTTAGCAGTTCATCGCTCCAGCCAAGAACAGACCCTCGCGAGGCTATTCTTCCTTGTATTGTTCATCATCAGCCCCTGAGGCAATCCACACACCACAACCTAGAGGATGGTATTACACCACAATGGTGGCCTGAACCAGTATAAATCTCGTGTCCCTTGTGTTGTTCTTCGTGTAGTTTTAGATCCTTGCGAGGCGACGAGACATGGGTAGGAAGGATGTGTGATCTCCCCGTGCACCCCAGAGTTTGAACCTTGACGGTCTGCCGGAACCCGAAATCCGACATTTGGCGCGCCAGGTCGGGGCGCGTCAGAATCTACCTTCCGTCGCCTCGTGTTTCGCCGCCCGTCACATCCATGTCAGACGCTCGTCGAGCCCGTGCCGAGCGCCGGGCCGCTCTCGCCACTCGCGTCGCCCAGATGGCCCCTGTCGGCGGGCGCCCCCGCCATACCCCGTCGCCTGCCGTCAATGCCGCCACCGGCCTGGCGGGGAACGAGCAGCAGGCGTCGTCCCTGCATCCTTCGGTGTAGTGAGAAGGCCGCACCGCCACCCTGTCGCTGACTCCAGCCGGTTCCTCGTCCCACATCTGTCGCGCCCCTGCGGACGCGCACGCCGCGCTGCTCCTGGTGCGGGAGCTCCTACACTACCGTCCCGTCGACGATCTCTATGATGAGTGGCTCACCCGCATCCTCGAGCTCGTCAGCACCGCTGGGGGCGCCCCCGCGCCCCGCCCTGCACGGGCGACAAAGCTCCGGGGGCGCCTCTGCCGTCTCCCCCTCAAGAAGGTGCCTTTGCCCCAAGGCGCATGGCCCCTGGGCGGAACCCACTCCGTTCGGCGCCAGCACAACAAGAGAAGAGCTGCCAAGAGATCCCTCGCCCCCAAGAAGCTGCCTGTGTGCTCCCCGCACCGGTCCGGCACGAACGCGCTCCTGCTCCAGCACATCAAGACCCCGCGCTGCACCTGGCGGCAGCGCACAGAGACTTCCAATATCAAGCTCTCCATCATCCAAGGCCTCCCGCGGCCACTGCAGGCTGCCGTGCCTTCACCGCCGAGCTGCGCAGCGTGGCCTAGCCGGGCAAGTTCAAGCCAGATCTGCCCCTGCGCTACGATGGCACGACTGACCCTATGGAGTTCCTCCAGCCCTATGAGCTGGGCATCGAAGCCGCCAACGGGGACGAGAAGGTCATGGCGAACTGGTTCCCCATGGCGCTCAAGGACGGCGCCCGCACCTGGCTCCTGAACCTGGCTCCTGGCACGATATCCTCCTGGGACGAGATGCGCACCCGATTCATCACCAACTTCCAAGGCACCCGCGATCGCCCCCTGCCATGATCGACTTGCGCCGCATCAAGCAGCAGCCAGGAGAGACCCTGCATAAGTTCATCCAGTGCTTCAACAGCGCTCACCTTAAGATCCCCAAGGTGTCTAAGGAGGCCATCATCTTAGCCTTCTCCGATGGCACGTGACGTCAAGATGAAGGAGGAGCTTGCGATCCATGAGGACCTGTGCACCTCCCTGGAGCTGTTCAATTTGGCGACCAAGTGCGCTAGGGCTGAGGAAGGGTGCCTTTCCCTCCTCGAGCTGCCAACTGCTGACCTAGAAGAGAAGAAACCCAAGGCCAAGGATGTAAAGCACAAGCGGGCTTCCGTACTTGCAGCAGAACCGGACACCAAGCAAGTCAGGGATCAGCCTGAGTCATCCAAGGGCAGCCAAAGCTCAGGGCCGTGCGGGACGTGCGTGCCGGCGAACGCCCCGAGCGCAGCGACCGGGGCTATGGCCGAGGAGGAGGAAGAGGTGGAGGACGACGGGAAGACCGTGGCCCTCGCCAAGGGTGGCGTGATCGACCTCGCGAGGACCGCTGGCAGGACCAGCCTCGTGAGGGAGGCTGGAGGGACCCACCTCGCGAGGGGGGTTGGAGAGATCAGCCTCGCGAGGATCGCCCACAAGGCAACGCGGGACTCCCTCCTCTGCCACCACAGCCGAGGAGGCATGAAGACCATCATCAGGACGAGGGGGCTGGAGGCTTCCAGGAGCCACGCGCAATCGCTTGCATCTTGGGCGGCGCTCAAGCCCCGGCCTCTCAACGCATCTTCAAGCAGTTTGCTCTCGAAGTGAATGCAGTCCTCCCCAAGCTTGAGGCCACACGCCCTCTCAGGTGGTCAGCGTGCGCCATCACGTTTAGTTCAGCAGATCAGCTCCGTGACCACAGCCGGAGTCCACGCGATGCTTTGTTCCCCAATCATCAGCAATGTGCAAGTCACCAGGACCCTCATCGACGGCGGAGCAGGGCTCAATGTCCTATCCGTCGAGACGTTCAACAATATCCAAGTGCCCTACAATCAGCTGCAGCCAACCAAGCCTTTCTCATGAGTCACTGATGGTTCCACGGTTCCGATAGGGCAGGTCCGCCTTCCTGTTACCTTCGGGAAGCGCGACAACTACCGCACTGAGCTCATTGACTTTGACGTCGCTCACATTCGCCTGCCGTACAATGCCATCCTCGGGTACCCAGCCCTGGCCAAGTTCATGGCCGTGACTCATCACAGTTACAATGTCCTCAAGATGCCAGGAAGCGGTGGGGTCATCACGGTGCCTTCTGAAGAGAGAGACGCTGTGTGTTCTCTGGAGCGTGCTTTCCAAGCCGCATCAATTGAAGACCCAGATCACAGGAGCGGGAGGCTTCCCGAGGCTGCTCCTAAGAAGAAGAAGACATCGCCTGGTCCGACCCCTCGGGAAGAAGACATCGCCTGGTCCGACCCCTCGGGAGGCAGTCCCCTCAGGGTCCGTGCCTGTTCAGGGGGCGCCTCCTTCTGTCGCATAGGAAGGCGCGCCCGGCTCCCTCCTCGAGCGAGGCTTGGGGGCTCTCTCCTGGAGGGCCATCGACTATGCTAAGATCACGAGGGAGGCTCTCGGGCACCACTTGGAGGCATGCTTCAACGCACGTTTCCCTCAGGAAGGAGCAAGGCAAGGAGGGCAAAACCCTCGGGAGTTCGTCAGCGAGATCATTCAGGAGCTGCAGGAGTCAAGAGTCATGTGTGGCAGCCGCCGCTTACCCGCAGTAGCTCCCCATCCAGGCGAGGATGGTGGGCTGCGCGTCTGCATCGACATACCAGGACTCAACCGAGCCGCCTCTCAGGAGCGCCTCTGGCCCTCACGCGTGGGACGTTGCGAAGATCCACCCCACAGCTATGTTCGCATGCCTTATGGCCTGCCGAACGCGGCTGCCGTGCGTCAACACCTCATGAGGAGCATCTTGGAGGCTCAAGCGGCCAGGCATTCCACAGTCCTGGCGGAGATGGAGATGGTCCTAGAGGGGGCGCCAGCACCCCCGGAGCCTCCCGACGCTCCTGGGCCTGGGGGCTCGTGAAGATCGGCTTCCGCAGCGCACGCCGTCCGCTACTTTAGCATCCCTTCATCTTCAGCATCATCAAGTGACATCCTTCGAGTTTCATTTTCAGCTGGGAGCGCCCCCCCAGGGCTGCATCATTCCTAGGCCGCGTGGATCCCTCCCTGCGGCATGTATCCCTTTGGTTCATGTTTTTAGTTTACTTTATTGGGGGCGCCCTTTGGGCTGCATTATCCCCAAGCCACTCGGGCCAGACCGAGTGGCATGTATTCCTCTCACGTTTATTCGAGTCGGGCGTGGACCCATCATGATTGCTATTTGATGCCTGTCCACGACACCCTTCTTCCTCCATGTCGGCTGCTTGCACGTTAAAGGGGGAGGTTACCTGAGCATCGCGACTCATGGGCTCTTACTGGCTCTCCAGCGGTCACCCTCTGGCCTTGTCCACGACATCGCGACCTGGCATACCAGCGCGGCTGAGCCCACTCGAGGGCCGGGACCCGAGGACGTAGAGCACCGACATCTAACCAAATTTGCAGGAACACATTACAAGTAAAGGCCCAGAGCCAGGCGCAACCCGCCTTGAGGTGGGCCCCGTGAGTCCCGTGCTGGCTCACGGGTGCCCAGATACACCTCGTCAGGCCCTACCGTGCCAGCCACGTGTCAGGGCTAGGCTGTACATGCCCCAGGGGCTCCTCCCGGAGGGGAGCCCCTCCGACGCACCAGTGGAAGCACCATGCTCCGCGCTGGCTGACGACACTCCCGAGGAGCGGCTATGCCCGTACACATATGGAAGCTCTATGCTCCGCGCTGGTGATAAATAACTGAGGGTGGCCCCCGGCCGCATCAACCTCAGGGAGCCCAGAGCTCAATGGCCGGCCTCATCGCAACGCCTCCCCTCGGGAGTGCCGCGCGAGGGGGCTGGGCACGGGGGCTACGTCTGGGTCACGCCCAGGCGCACGCCACCCAGACAGGCCCCTCGGGCCTGGTTCGTCGCTCGCCTCTCCCCGAGCGGAGCCAAGGTATGAAGGCCGATTGAACGTCAAGGGGGAATCATGAGCATCGCGACTCAGGAGCCTAACTGGTCACGTAGCCCCTCACCCCTTAGTTCTGAAAGGCTAACGGCGGTTGAGGTATGCGCGGGGCCAGGCTCTGCTGACGTAGAACGGTAAATTTACCCATACATCTCACCTCCCTGCTTGCTATTCGTGCGTCAAGGGGGACTCCTGAGCATCGCGACTCAGGAGCCTAACTTGTCACGTAGCCCCTCACTCCTTGGTCCCGTCCTGGTTTCCGATTGGGGCTAACGGCGGCCAAGGTATGCGCGGGGCCGGGCTCTACCGACGTAGAACACAAGCAAGTAGGAAGGAAAATCGCAAATCTCAAGGAATTCAAAAGCAAATATTGCAGTCCATAGGTGCTTTGACAACGCCAAACACAAGTTTAAACGCCTCCACGAGGCATGATGCATGTTGCAGGAGCTAAAAGCAGGACGGGAGTTGCGAAGGGGTCACTTTCTGGCGGTGCCATCGTTGGTGACGGAGCTGTGCTGGGCGACTTCACCTCGTGGAGCCTCAGGATCGGCAGCGCCTCGCTTTGGCTTGGTGCTGAAGGTCCAGAACTTCGCCAGCAGAGCCTCTGCTCGGTCCTTCATGGCCTCAGCAGCAACAGCGGCAAGCTCGCCGCTCACGGGCTCCAGCAGGCTATCAAGGTCAATGTCGGGGTCGCGAATGTAGACTTGGGTGAAGACACGCGTCAGTGCTACAGAAGAAACGACACGTGCCTCAGCCTCAGCCATGGGGACAAGGCCAAGGGAGACATCTTCAAGGGCGCGGACCAGGAAGGGAAGCAACTTGGTAGGGACGTCCTTGGCGCCGGCCAGCGGGCTCTCCAGGCCACTGTCATAAAGCGACTTCAGCAAGGTGCGAGCCTTCTCCTCCTGCTTCGCGAAGGCCATGCGGTCCTCGGCCAGGACCCGCGCCTTGCCGTCCAGCTCGATCCTCTTTGCCTCCAATGCCTGCTCCAGTGCACCTAAGCGGCCATGGCGCTCATCAAGCTTGTCATCCCGGTCCTTGGCGGCCGCCTCACGAGCCTTTATGTCTTCATCCTTCTGCTGGCGGACACGGGCCTCCTTGGCAAGCTGGTCGTGCAGGCCTTGCAGCTCGCTCTCTAGCACCTCCCAATGACCCCGGACATCCGCAACCTCACCCAAGGCAGCGTCGCGAGCATCCTTCGCCTCGAGGATGGCCTGCTTCTCCTCGTCGCAAGCCTTCGCGGCCTGAGCCAACGCCGCTTGGACTGAAGCATCAGAGCGAACCCAGCCAGAGGCCAGCTCCAGGCACCCGACCACCAAGCGAGGGTCGGCGCCGAGAAGATCTTTCCGCAGCCGGTCCAGCTCAGCAGCAGCATGATCCAGGAAAGTAGAACGAGTCGGATAGATGGCAGTTGGCGGAGTAGGGGGAGAAGACGGCAGCGTAATCACATCACCACGAGTCGGGACCTTCTGCGCCCCGACGAATGCGGCAGTGGCAACAGGCAAGGACACCTCGGGAGTCGCTCGGGCCAGGGGGGCTGAGCTCGCCCTAGCTAGCCCCACCAGGCCTCACGAGGATGACTGGGAAGGAGAGGCCCGCGTCTTGCCGCCCTCTTCTCCCGCGGATGGAGGTGCTGCCTCGGACGAAACCTCAGGAGCCCCCTTCAGCTTTTTCGCCACAGACACCGGCCTAGCCAACGAATATGGACGTCAAGCCTCAACAACGAAGCAAGAAGCAAAACGAGAATCAAGTACTTACTGGTCATCGCTCGCGGGCTCAAGCAACCTCCGGCCGAACTTGAAGCCCGAGAGTTGGCTGCTGGGATCAACCTCAAGAGGCTCGGGAGCAGGAGGCGCGTCTGCAGATCGCCTCGGAGCCAGAGCAGACCCGCGGGGAACCAGCCCCGTCCTATCCTTCTTCGGGATCAGGGGTGGGCACTCACCGTCTCGCTCGTCGCCATCCTCGTCGTCGTCCGGCATGAGGCGAAGGGCGCGGGACCTACGCCGAGGGAGGGGTGCCCTCGACTCCCCGTCGGTCGCCTCGGAATCGGGCTCCTCTTCCTGCTTCTCTTCTTCCTCCTCTCCGCTGGAGTCGCCGGAGGATACGTTCACCATCGCCAAGGCCGCCAGGTCCTCGGGAACCTCCGCGGGCACAGGCCCGTCCCCATCGAAAGCGGGCATGGAGTTCACCACCTGCTCCCAATCCTCCCGTAGGAACAGGGGCACAGGAGCACCCTCCAGTCTCGCCACGTCACACCCAACCAAGGATTGGAGGACCACGACCAGATCTTCGTTGGCCAGGACTATGGAGCTCGGGCGAGGGGCGGCGTCCCCCCCCCCCGAGCCTCCACAACGGGAGCGAATGTTCCTGAAGTAGAGCCACCTGGTGTTCCAGGAACTCCCTCAGGAGCGATGCCCCGGTCAGCTTCGCCGTCGCCATGTTGCCCGGCCACAGGTCCGCGTCCATCCTCTCCAGCACCAGTTTCGCGCGGGGATTGATGAGCTCCGTGCGGGACCAAGCGTCGACAGACTCAGGCTGCCTCGTGGGCCGAATCAGCCGAGGATGGATGCGCCTAGAATCCACCATGACCACTTGCTCCTGAAGCCTTCAATCCTCTTCCCGGGCTTCAAGATGGCATTGGAGCTGCCATACGCGACAAAGCTCGCGCACGCGGTGATGGGGCCGCGAGAGACCCGGAGGTAAAAGTAATGGCGTAGCAAGGCCACCGAGGGCCTTACCCCGACATGAGCCTCACAGTAGTAGGCGAAAATCGCTAGGAGAAGAAGAGAGTTGGGATGGAGATGCAGAGCTAGCAGGTTGTAATGGTGGAGAACAGAGAGGAAGAACTCGGAAAAGGGGGGCACCAGACCGGCGGCGATGGCGCTCACGAAGAGCGGGTAGAAGGTGCTTCCTTCGTCCTCGGGAAGGGTGGAACCAACCTTAAGCACGGCCGCCCCGTCGTTGCCTTGTGCCACCATCATCTGGCGCGTCAGGGCAAGGTTCTTCCCCGACACATTCGGAGGATCCAGAGCGGGCGAGTACCATGCTCCGGCCGGGTTCTGGCAAGGCGCCATGCCTTGCTAGGATGCAGGGTTGGAGTAGATTTGGGGATTTCAGAAGCGAGAAGGGTAGGAGCGAGAAAGGGGATTTGGGCAATGACTGGAGAAGGTAAAGAAGGTAAGCCTAGATGGGTACCGCTCTTTTGTCAATTCGTGCAGTTGCCAAGGCGCCGTGGGGAGCAGCGACACCCACGTCCAATCAACCGCAACGCGGCACCCAAGGCCGCAGGATGATGGGACGCGCGACGCTTCACACTTGCCCCTTTGCTTCTCTGCTAAGCCAAGTCCAGGCGTGCCTTAGGTCCGGGGGCTACTGTCGGCGTTCTGGGAACGGGGGTACCCAGACTTGCCTGCCTGCGGCCTGCGGCGTGGCTCAAGGAGTGGCCTAGTACGACCCATCTTCATCAACACATGCTCAAGACCCTCGCGAGGGGCCAAGCCTCGCCGGGCGGACGATAGGAGGCTTCCTCGGGCACGGCCTCATCAGGCTGGCTCGCGAGGAGGCGGAGAGATCAAGGCGGGGTACCTCACGAGGTGCCCATGACGCAAGCCGTGAAGACCAAGGACAGGCGGGCGCCAAGCGGGCGCCGGCCTGCGCAGAGTCCTTGTTTCCTCTTTGGTGCAAAGGGGCCAAGTGCAGGGAAGAGTATCAAGCAAAGGCAACCATTTCGGTGCAACAACACCAAGACCAGCAGGACGACAGGATGGAGGTCATCGTGGAGCCCAAGCCGGCGTCATCGTCAGGGTCTTTGGCAGGGGAGGACCAACTGTAGTTAGGATAAGTGTACTAGATGTTCCCCTTCAAAATGGCCAATTGTTGGCGCCCTTCCCGCTCAATATTTGGGGAGAGGCCCAGGGCCTCCGCCTATAAATAGGACTAGCCACCCACAGGGTAGAGGCATCTGCATTTGGAGAGAGAGAGAGAGAGGAGATTTTGGGCATCTGCATCTGGAGATAGAGAGAGAGAGAGGCGACTGAACTCCCCTTAGCAGTTCATCTCTCCAGCCAAGAACAGACCCTCGCGAGGCTGTTCTTCCTTGTATTGTTCATCATCAGCCCCTAAGGCAATCCACACACCACAAACTGGAGTAGGGTATTACACCACAATGGTGGCCTGAACCAGTATAAATCTCGTGTCCCTTGTGTTGTTATTCATGTAGTTTTAGATCCTTGCGAGACGACGAGACATGGGTAGGCAGGAGGTGTGATCTCCGCGTGCACCCCAGAGTTCGAACCTTGAGGGTCTGCCGGAACCTGAAATCCGACAGTCATATACCAAACTAACGGGAATTTCTTGCCCATCGGGCCCCGCCGGTCCTACTTCGGCCATATGGTTCGGGTCCAGCTTGGTGTAGCACGTCTTCACCATCGTCCAGGCTTCTCTTGCACCTTGTCGGCAGGCTGATATCTTCCACAGACGGAAGCGCCACCGGGCTCCTTGAAGCAGGTCCGCAAGCTCCCCCATGCCATTCGGTAGGAGGCTTGATGGCCACATGGCCTGAGCAACGCCGTGCATCACCCGCCGAGCATGCGCGTGCAGCTACGAAAGTTCTTGCAGCAAATCACTTGCAGATGAGGGCATCTCCTCTTCAGGGCGGCCCGTTAACATTCCTGCAAGCACAATTCTTTCAAAAGTACTTCCTTGTCGAACTATCATACAGTTCGTTTGAGCACTCACCGTAAATGCCATGGCAGAGCCTTTTGTTCTCCTTCACGGAGTCCGCCAGTTGGGCGCGGACGTCCTTTAATTCCACGTCCAGCCGAATATTGGCATCTAGTAGCTTGTTCTTCTCTTGCATCACTTGCGTAAGGATGCGCTCGCCAGCCTTTAGCTGCCTTTTGAGATGCGAGTTGTCGTCCGTTACGCCCTCCGGATTCACCCCGGGATTGTCTGCAAAATTTTCTGTTAGACTAAACACACCAGTCATTTGCTAACTGGTTCATCTGCGTACAATTGAGACAAATATTACCAGAGCGGGCCTTCTAGGATTCCTCCAACTTGGCAACCGCATCCATCAGCTGGGCCTTACATGCCTTCAGCTCCCGAGCCAATTGTTCATTCTTGTCCACAAGGACCTGTGCATAAATTGATCCTTCAAACAGTTGTCCCAACTATTTCAAGTCTCAGGGCCTACTGCTATACATACTTTCCAAAATTTCTTACCCGTATATCTTTGGTGTACTGGTTCGTTGCTTGGGCCAGCCCGCCTCGAGCGGCTCGGACGCATGCGTCTGCCGAATTGAAGGCATTAAAAGCCTCTTCAGAAAAGATGTTGTTCCGAAGCACGGCCCTCCGCCGCCGGTGATTCATTGCGCTCTCCACCTCGGAGTTCGTGGCCAAACACATATCCGCGTCCTCTGTCAGAGAACCGCGTGGTTCTGGCCCCGTGTCTGCCTCCGCCCTCGAAGCCGACTCTAGAGCCTGGCTAGTGGAGGCGTGATTGGCTGGATCCCCAGATATAATCCGGATGGTCCTCTTCCTGCCAGGCACAAAGGGCACTGTCATATTTCAAATACTATAATCGCAGGTTATTACCTTTAATGTGGCAGGTTATTATTTTACCTCTGCAGCGGTGTGTCAACCCTCACCGCCTTCCTCTTAAGCATGCCCGATCCGGATGTCCGTGGTTGACGAGGCCCTAGGGGCTCGGCCCCGCGCTCCGACCTTCGTCTCTGCAAACAATACAACGCCTCAGAGGTAAATCTAATCCTGAGGGGAATCATCTTCGGAGGATAGGGTTTTCAGTTCGGCTTACACGCGACACTGAGAGCAGTCCGAGATAGTCGTCCATAATAGCCACTGAGGCGCCATCCCAGCTCGCTTGATAAAATACCCCGTTGACGAGCTCCACGGTGATATTCAGATCTTCTTTGAGTCCCGGATCTAGGGCACTTCCTGGGTCCTCTAGCTGCGGGGAGGGGCTGAAGATTCCTTCCACGACCCTCCTCAGATCCTGCTCGGAAACATCGATGCAGATAATCTTAGCAGAGGAACACTAAAGTAAGTAAAGCTGGAAAAGGAATGGCAACTTACTCATTCTGTAGGGTCGTACATGGAGAACCCGTCCTGCGTTTTAATGCGGAGAAACTCCTCCTCTTCCCCTTTGTACACATCGGACAATATCCTTGCTAAAGCGGTGGCGGAGTCTGGACCCTTACAGCCGCAACGGGTGGCATCGTCTTCCCTGTTGAAGTGCCACATTGGCTTCCCCCGATATTGAAGCGGTTGCACTCCCCGCCTTATGCATATCGTCATAACCTCGACTATCGTCAGTCCAGATTTGGCCAGCAACTTTATCCTGCTCATCAGGAAGTGTATTTCCCCTCGTATCCTCTTCTTGAGGGCCGTGGGGGCGCCAACTTAGGCGTGCCCTCGGCGGGGCGTTGCTGAACTTGGGGAGGCCTGTCCGGACTGGATCCGGAAGGGGAACGTCATCAATATAAAACCACTCTGAAGGCCAGTTTTCTGGTGCCTTCTTGGGAGTGCCGGATAGGTATCCAGTATCGGCAATGCGCCATACTTCAGCCCCGCCCACTTGATATAGGGACTCTCCCTGGGTGCGGGGAACGAGGCAGAACAACTTCCTCCACAATCCGAAGTGAGGTTCGCAGCCTAAAAACAGCTCGCAAAGTGCGACGTACCCTGCTGTGTGCAGAATAGAGGCAGGGGTAAGATTGTGCACCTAGAGGCTGTAGAACTCCAGGAGCCCGCGAAGAAACGGGTGAATGGGAAACCCGACGCCCCTTAGCAGATGCGGGATGAGGCATACGTGCTCCTCTAGAGATGGGCTTGGAGATCCCTCCACTTGTTCCCCTCCGTCATAAGTGGCTATTCCGGCTCGGACAGAAACCATGAACGCTGGTGGGAGAAACCCTTGGGTTTGTAACTTTATCAAGCGGCTATTGAGGGACTAAACACTCTCCCCAATCCCCCGACTTAGAGCGAGGAGGGCAAGCAGAAGAGCTGCGATGGCTGGTCATGTTGGAATGGTTTTTCGCGGAGCGCTCTACTGGATGCTAGCTCAAGGGGGGAGAGTGAGGTTTGGATATGAGAATCCCCGCCCCTTCAAATAGGCGGTCAGCCCGAAGGATCGAGGGTGTCAAATGCAAAAGCACCTTGGCTGCTCGCATTCGCTCGACACGTGGAGGTGGTCATTATTGAGGCACTAAAGCCGAGGAGCACAACATTGATTGGAAGCCGGACACTATTCGTCGGGACAGGTATTTTGGAGTATTCGGAGAAGGAACCCGCCTTGCAATGCCGAAGACAATACCGCGCACCGGACTCATCGTCATTGAAGCCTGGTTCAGGGGCTACTGAGGGAGTCCTGGATTAGGGAGTATCCGGACAGTCGGACTATGTACAACGTCTGGACTATTGAAGCGTGAAGATACAAGACTCAAGACTTCGGCCCGTGTCCTGATGGGACTCTCCTTGGCATGGAAGGCAAGCTTGGCGATCCGGATATTATGTTTCCTTCCTTGTAACCGACTCCATGTAAACCCTAGCCCTCTCCGGTGTCTATATAAACCGGAGAGGTTGGTCCTTAGAAGGCCGATCACAATTACAATCATACCATCATAGGCTAGCTCTTAGGGTTTAGCCTCTACGATCTCGTGGTAGATCTACTCTTGTACTACCCATATCATCAATATTAATCAAGCAGGAAGTAGGGTTTTACCTCCATCGAGAGGGCCTGAACCTGGGTAAACATCTGTGTCCCTTGCTTCTTCTTACGATCAGCCTTGACGCACAGATTGGGACCCCCTACCCGAGATCCGCCGGTTTCGACACCGACACTCGTCAAGCCAGCTACCGGGTGAGCGGATGAGTGGCTCGATGAATCGCGGCTTGACGCCGGACAGGATGAGGCCGTTGGCCCGCTCGACCTACCCGTTGGACTGCGGATGCGCAACGGAGGCCAGGTCGAGGCAAATGCCGGATACAGAGCAGTATTGCTCGAGCGCGCCCTTGGCGAAGTTGGTGCCATTGTCGGTGATGATGTTGTTCGGCATGTCGTAGCGCACCACTATGTCCTTGATGAACCGGACGGCTATTGGCCCGTCCAGTTTCTTGATTGGTCTTGCCTTGATCCACTTGGTGAACTTGTCCAGTGCCACCAGCAGGTGCGTCATGCCGCCTCGAGCAGTTTTGAAGGGTCCCATCATGCCGAGTCCCCAGACCGCGAAGGGCCAGGAGATCATTATGGTGTGGAGTGCTGACGCCGGCTGGTGGCTGCATTTGCTGAAGCGCTGGCATCCCTCACACTTGAGGACGAGTGACTCGGCATCTTGGAGGGCCGTGGGCTAGTAGAAACAGTGGTGGAATGCCTTGGCCACCAGGGATCATGATGCGGCGTGGTGCCTGCACTCGCCCTGATGTATGTCGAGGAGGATGTCGATGCCCTGCTCCTGCTCGAAGCAGCGCTCGAACACGCCGGTGGAGCTGCGCTTGACGAGCTCGTTGTTGATGATGCTGTAGGCGGACGCCCGACGCTGCACTTGTCGAGCTTCGGTCTCATCCATGGGGAGAACCCCGTTCTCCAAGAACTCTGATATTGGGAGGGCCCAAGATGGAGCCGTAACCACGGGGAAGACGGCCACCAGGGTGGGTTCCGAGTCGGCAGCCCCCGAGCCGGGTTGAGCAGCTCCCGAGTCGGGGATGGCGACGGCCGGGTCCGGGGCGATGGTGGCCGGGTCAAGCTGAGCAGCCCCCAGGCTGGGTTCAGCAGCCCCCGGGCCATCTTGAGGTGCGACCGGGTCGTCTAGAACGTGGATGGACTCAGAGTCCGGCGATGGCTTGACGGACAACTTGCGCAGGTGCTCGAGGGAGATGCCGGAAGGGATGGCTTGTCATGACGAGGCGATCTTGGCGAGCGTGTCGGCTGCTTCGTTCTTCGCGCGCGGGATTTGGAGGAACTCGCAGCCCTTAAAGGATCCGGACAACTTCTGGACGAGGAAGCGGTAGCTTGCCATGTTGGTGTCGCGGGCGTCCCATTCGCCGGAGCACTGCTGTACCACCAGGTCCGAGTCGCCGTAGCATAGGATGCGCCAGATGCCGAGTTCCTTGGCAAGCCGGATGCCGTGCACAATGGCTTCGTACTCAGTGACATTGTTGGAGGCGGCGAAGTGGATCTGGAGTGCGTAGCGGATCCGGTCGCCCTTTGGGGACGACAGTACAATGCTGGCCCCCAGGCCGAGTCTCATCTTGGATCCGTCGAAGTGCATGCGCCAATGCGTCGAGTCAGGGGGCTGCGGCAATTACTGGGTCTCGGTCCAGTCGATGAGGAAGTCGACTAGGGCTTGAGAATTGATCGCGGTGAGGGGATCGTAGAGGATGGTGTGGCTGGCTAGCTGGATCACCCACTTGGCAACCCGGCCAGAGGCATCCCGGCACCCGATGATTTCTCCGATAGGCGCCGTGCTGACCACGGTGACAACGTGCTCTTGGAAATACTGCTTCAGCTTCTTAGCGGTGAAGTACACGCCGTAACACAACTTCTGGTAGTGCGGGTAGTTCTGCTTGGAGATGGAGAGCACCTCGCTCAGGTAGTAGACTGGGCGCTGGACAACTTGGATCTTGCCCTTCTCTGGTCGCTCGTCCACAAGCACCGTGCTGACCGCCCGCGAGGTTACGGCTATGTAGAGCAATAGCGGCTTCTTGTCGGTCGGTGCTACCAGGACTGGTGCGGTGGAGAGCATGCACTTGAGGTCTTGGAAAGCCTCGTCTGCCTTGCCGTTCCATTCGAACGGGCTCGTCTTCTTCATCAGCGGGTACAGGGGTAGCGCCCTCTCGCCCAGCCGGCTTAGAAACCGGCTGACCGAGGCCAAGCATCCGGTGAACTTCTGGGCATCGCGCAGCCGAGCCGGCTTGCGCATGCGCTCTACGTCCTTGATCTTCTCCGGGTTTGCCTCAATGCCGCGTTCCGAGACGAGGAAGCCGAGTAGCTTTCCGGCCGGGATGCCGAAGACGCATTTTTCCTGGTTAAGCTTGACCTTTTATTCGCGGAGGTTGGCGAATGTTTCCTTCAGATCGTCGAGGAGCTTGAGGTGCTGCTTGGTCTTCACCACGATGTCGTCCACGTACACATGGATATTGCGGCCGAGTTGCGGCAGCACACATTTCTGCATGCGTCGTTGGAAGGTGGCATCGGTGTTCTTCAAGCCGAACGACATGGTGATCTAGCAATAAGCCCCAAAGTGTGTGATGAAGGACGTCTTCAGGGCGTCGGCTGGGTCCAGCTTGATCTGGTGGTAGCCGGAGTAAGCGTCCAGGAAGGATAGGAGGTCGCACCTGGCGGTCGAGTCGATGACTTGGTCGATCCGTGGGAGAGCGAACGGATCCTTGGGATAGGCCTTGTTGAGGCTGGTGTAGTCGATACACATGCGCCAGGTCTTGTTCTTCTTCAGGACGAGGACTGGATTGGCCAGCCACTCGAGGTGAGACACTTCCATTATGAAGTCGGCCGCCAAAATCTTGGCGACCTCTTCACCAATGGTTCTTCTCTTCTCTTCTGAAAATCATCATAGGGGTTGACGGACAGGCTTGGCGTCCTTGCGGACATGAAGTTTGTGCTCGGTGTACTTCCTCGGGATACCCGGAATGTCCTTGGGGGTCCATGCGAAGATATCCAGATTCTCACGGAGGAAGTCGACGAGCTCGCCTTCCTATTTGCTATCGAGGCGGGCGCCTACGACAACGTACTTGCTGCAGCTGGGGTCGTCCGGGTTCAGCTTCACTTTCTTGGTCTCCTTGGAGGGTTTGAAGGCAGCCTCGTTGGCCGGGCCCGGGGTCGGGATCGACGCAGCGGAGGCCTCACCTACCAGGGCGATGATCCGGTCGAGCTGGCGCCGCTCCTCAGCAATGACAAGCGACTCGACCAACTTGGCGCCATCTCGGGCGCACTCCAGGGACTTGCAGTAATCGCCGGTGATGGTTATGAGGCCCTTGGGACCCGGCATCTTCATCTTCAGATATGCGTAATGGGGAACCGCCATGAACTTGGCGAGCGCGGGCCGGCCCAGCAATGCATGGTACATGCTAGACAGGTCCACCACCTCGAACCAGATTGGTTCACGTCAGAAGTGGCTGCTGTCATCGAACAGGACATCGAGCCGAACCCGGCCAATGGGATAGCAGGAGAGGCCGGGTACGATGCCGTGGAAGATCATCCGGGTCGGCTCCAGGTCCTCGGCCTTGATGCCGAGCTTGGTCATTGTGTCGCGATAGAGGATGTTAATGCTGCTACCGCCCTCGATGAGGACTCGGGAGAACTTGCATGTGCGCCACGTGACGATGGTGGGGTTGAGGACGAGGGCGTAACCACCTGGACTCGGCATGATCGCCGGGTGATCCTCCCAGGTCCAGGTGATCTGTCACGCCCAATATGCGATACTATCCTAAAGAGACTCGAAGGTCCCACCAAGGATAGAACCGCATATTGAAACGCTTTGGCAAGGTGGATATCATTACATCAACATTACATAATAGTTGGGGATACATACAAAAGGCATACAATGCCGCACGAATACAACACCATAATACATAAGAGCATCATCCGGCTACGGATGAAACACAAATAGAAACTCAAGCGACATCCACCCTGCTAGCCCAGGCTGCCGCCTGGAACCTATCACCTGATCGAAGAAGCAGAAGAAGTACTCAACGCAAGCAAGCATCGCTCTCGCGTCATGATCATCGATTAACCTGTACCTGCAACTGTTATTCTAGTAATCTATGAGCCACGAGGACTCAGCAATCCCATTACCATGGGTATCAAGACTAGCAAAGCTTAATGGGAAAGGAAGGGGTAAAGTGGTGAGGTTGCAACAACGACTAAGCATATATGGTGGCTAACATACACAAATAAGAGCGAGGAGAGAGCAAGCGGAACGGTCGTGAAGCTAGCAATGATCAAGAAGTGATCCTGAACTCCTACTTACGTCAAACATAACCCAGAAACCGTGTTCACTTCCCGGACTCCGCCGAAAAGAGACCATCACGGCTACACACGCGGTTGATGCATTTTAAGTCGGATCTGGTGTCAATTTATGTACAACCGGACATTAACAAATTCCCATCTGCCTATAACCGCAGGCACGACTTTCAAAAGATTATACCCTGCAGGGGTGTCCCAACTTAGCCCATGATAAGCTCTCGCGATCAACGAAGGATATATCTTCTCCCAGGAAGACCCGATCAGACTCGGAATCCCGGTTTACAAGACATTTCGACAATGGTAAAACAAGACCAGCAAGACCGCCCGCTGTGCCGACAATCCCGATAGGAGCTGCACATATCTCGTTCTTAGGGCATACCGGATGAGCAAGACGACGGGTTGGCATAGACCCTGGTTGCTCAGGGGGCGCCGGACATCGCTCGGTTTGGACCAACACTTAGACAAGCATTGGCCCGGGGGGCTAAAATAAAGATGACCCTCGGTTAATTACTCCCAAGGGAAATGTAGGTGGTGGTGAGGCAAATGGTAAAACCAATGTTGGGCCTTGCTGGAGGAGTTTTATTCAAAGCGAACTGTCAAGGGGGTCCCATAAATCACCCAACCGCGTAAGGAACGCAAAATCCGGGAACATAACACCGGTATGACGGAAAGTATGGCGGCAAGAGTGGAACAAAACACCAGGCATAAGGCCGAGCCTTCCACCCTTTACCAAGTATATAGATGCATTTATAATATAAGAGATATTGTGATATCCCAATCAAAATCATGTCCACCATGGAGCAATCTTCAACTTCACCTGCAATGATAGTAGTGAGATCCAGGTTCATGGCAATTTGGGATGGCTTGAAGAGCAAAAGATAGGTAACGCAACATAGAGATAGAACGAAGCAACTAGCATAGCAATGATAGTAGTGAGATCCAGGGTAGTGGTCATCTTGCCTGAAATACCGCAAGGAAGAAGAACGAGTCCATGAAGAAGATGAAGCCACGAAGATGAACCAAGCGTAGACGAACGAATCCTCACGATCGCAACGATACGGGAACTATCGAGAAGAAGCACACAACATGGTAAACACACCACACAAGAACAAGACATGATGCTCAACCAAGTATGATGCAAGACAAGACTACATGAAGCTACTTATGGTAAGAGATGATGCATACAAGAGCAACACATCAAGGCAAGTTTAAATGAGGCCGGGAACAACATATAACAATTCTGGTAAGTCCTCATATGAAAATTTCGAAATTGGTCAAGATCTGAATAAACCTATGTTCAAGTTGTTAAACAGCAAGTTAAGATGCACAAAGATGATCTACACGAGATTCTAGTCAAGTTACATATAAAGTTCATTTAGTTCGGAGCTACGGCCTAGAAGATATGAGCAAAACAAGTTAAACATGGCATTGATACAAAATGCACCCAAACATCAAGCAAAACACCTCAAAACATGGATGCAACATGATAATATGAAACTACATGCAAAATCAAGCAAGTTTCATATAGAGCACACTCAAAATGGAGCAACGGTTCAACACACAAACACTATACAAGTTATAGCAACAATCTGTCCAAAACAGCAACTAGGCATCTCGCAAGCACCAAAACAACATGCTACAGGATCTCAACATGAAAACAAAAGACATGGGCATGATGTACAGGTAAAGCATAACAAAACATGAACACTGAGCTATCTCCAGAAATCACTAGAACATGCTCAAACACACATGGCAAGATTGCAAATAATAACAGTTCAGACTTTGCAAAAAATAACATCAGGTTGCAATGTTTAGAGCTATCAAACAACATGTTACAGGAACTTATCATGGAAAACAAAGGCATCGCATGAATCTACTAAATGCATAGAAAAAAAAGTCCCTTACTGACCATGAGCCAAAAAGGATCAGAAAATATGATGCCACCCATGTAAAACATGGCAAGTTATAATACAGATTTAAACATGGCAGGAACAACAATAAGTAGGCATGTTGGTGAGATTGTTCCACTCACCACAGAGCAATACATGGCATGGCAAGGCAACCAACAGTAAGAAGACATGTTTATGAAGCTAAGCATGGCAAGAGCAAGTTCATAGGGTATATGGATCACTAGCAAAACACATGGCAACAACTGAACTTAATGTTAACAGGCTGACAGCAACATTATTTAGCAACTTTAGAGCAAGATTACAACAAGCTACAGCAGGCTATAATTGGAACCAGGGCATGGATGGATAGAGCATAACATTTAGAACAAAACACCCTTAGTGGACATCTCCAGATTATGCATAGAATGACTTGTAGGAGCAGGTTCACATAGCATCACGAAATAACAGATTCATCCTAGCAAAACAGTAACATCAAGTACCCTACTTAAAAACCTCGATTCACTCACCACAAGTCATTGCATGACAAGATAAGAATAGCATCAGCAAGAAGACATCTTTATGAAATAAACCAAGGCAAGAACAAGTTAATATCATGCAAGGACCAACTACAACAACCTTGGCAAAATTGAATAACATGTAAACAATCTGCCAGGAAACATTTTGTAGCAAAAGTAGAGCACGAAAATGACATGCTAGACTACTCCATAATTGCAACCAGGGGAATTAATGGATAGAGAAAAACCATATGTTCAAAACATCCTTACTGAAGTATCTCAAAATATGCATGGATCTCTCTGTAGCATCAAGTTTACATGGCATCAAAATAACAGCAGAACAGGGACTAAAATCAGCAACATTACGAAGCCTAGTTTGCATGCTTGTTCTAGTCACCACATTGATCACAAAAATACATGGCATACACCACTGTAAAGAATACATGGCATAGATCAAAACACATGTAGACGTCAACCTCATAGGATGCACACATCAATCATGGCAAAAATGACAAATGAGCATGTTATAACAGTTTCAGCAGATTAACATCACAAAGCACTCTTGCAACGAAGATTCAGGCATCAAGATGAGCTCAAATGAACATGACGCAATGGAATGAAATGACGTACTCGTTGAGGCGAACAATTTGATATATTACACGCATGAAACGGAGCAGTATGCATGGAGATGTGATGCGATGAACATAGCATGAAAATATGCAACAAATCGGGGACTTAGCAATTTTTTAGGAAAAACAGAGTGGGCGCTATGATGCTAAACGACGCACAGGGCGCGGGATTGAGGCGGCTCACCACTGGGCTTGGCCCAAGTCGGGAAGAGGTTTGGCAGGCCGGCTGGGCCGGGCGCTGCTGGGCCGGGGCCCACGTGGTGTCCACGAGCAGAGCACGGGAGGAGCAGCTCCTCTCCTCGCTCCCGAGCACGTTCATGGCGGCGGCGGCAGTTGACCTCACCGGATCCGCCTCATCCGTGCAAGGCGGCGGCAAGGGAGGCCGGGAACCGGTGGATCGGGCCTCCGGGCACCGGATCCAGCGGTGGAGGAGCTTCACGGGCGGGGCGGCAGTCCATGGTGACGGCGGCGGTTCTGCGAGAAAGAGAGCAGCCATGGTCGCGCGTGAGAGAGGGAAAGGCAAGAAGGGGAGGGAGATACAGAGGGAGGCACGATGGGGCTGGCCTGAGGGTCGCCGGTGACGAGGCTGCAAAGCGGCGGGGTCGGGCGCTCCTGCTCCGGCGAGGCCCCTGGTGGCCGGAGCGCAAGGACGAGGCGACGACGAGGGGTTCGAGCGAGGAAGCGGGCGAGCGGGCGAGGGGCCAGGGGCGCACGGGGTTGGGCCCGGTCGTAGCCCGGGGCGGGCTCCCCGTGGGCTTCACGGGCCGCGGCGGTGAGGAGCGGGCAGGGGTGCGATGGGGACGCGTGGAAGGCGGGGAGTGGGCGCGGGGGCGGCGCGGCTGACTTGGCGGCGGCGCTGGGTGGTGGCTGGCGGCGGGGGCAGCGCCAAGTGGCAGAGGAGGAGAGGGCTGGTGCGGAATTTGAGGAGGGAGAGGGCTAGAGGTAGGTGGGGGGCTAGGGGCTGCCCAAAATGGACTAGGAGGTCCATATATAGAAGGGGGCTAGGGTTAGAGGGGGTTTTTGGAGCGTTTTGGAGCCTCCGATCGTAATCCGACGGATCTGATCCGCGAGGGGGGTTGGCAGGCCTAGGTGGCTGTGAAGAGAGGTTGGGCTGAGTGGAGAGAAGAGAGAGAGAGGCCCGGCGGCAGTTTCGAAGACTGAAACATCCGACGAAGGTACCGGCAACGGTACCGCTATATTTAGCGGTTGGGCTATCAAATGGACTCCGAATGCGATGAAACTTGGCAGGCGCTCTGTCTACACTATAATAAGACCGCACGACAAGTTACATCCCAATCCGAGAACATTTTTATGCCACTTATAAAATAATATTTCGGAAGTGCCGCGGGCGCGTGCGAGAGTGTCTGGCTCAGAACGGACAACGGAGAGAATCGGTGGAACCCGAACGGATGTAAGTTTTGAAAAACATGCAGATGAAATGCAGATGATGACATGGCAAAATGCAACACGCAAGCAAATGACATGGCAACGCCGGCGAATAACTGGAAGACACCTGGCGCATCGAATCCGGGGCGTTACAACACTCCTCCACTAACAAGAGATCTCGTCCCGAGATCTTAGGACCGAGACGGAAAGGAGAAGGGATGAGGTGAAACTAGAACTCAAGAGAAGAAGCAAAGAATCGAGAGCACTCGAGAAGAAGAGAGAAACGACGAGAATGGCGAGAATCGAAAGCTCACGGAATCAGATAGACTATGAGACGACTCTGGTTAGAACAAGATAGGAAAAGCATAAGGATGGAAGAATTTAGGTAGCACTCCGGCTGAAACATGGAGGAATAGAACATGAACTTCACAAGATGGGATGGCACTTGACGACATAAGCGACGCAATGCCTCCGGAAGAATTGAAATAGAAATGAAAAGAACTTCGAAGGAAGGATTGAATGGAGTTGTTGAGAAAATCAACAACGAAAGAATAAATTTGTTATGGTCTTATAGATAACATCTCAAGATCATAAGGTGACAACCGGCCACAAACGGAAATGACTGAATAGCTGAGAAGAACGAAGAAAGGCAAAACTCCACTTCAAAAGAATACGGAGAATTAATTGCACTTCGAGATGCAAGAAGAAGAATACTTGAACTCCTCCAACAAGAATCTTGATTATCACATGAAAGAATGAATTTAATCATGAAGAACCAACATGAAGAACTCCGGTGACAAAAAGATGATGAGATAAAATTGAAGAATGAAAGAATAAGATGAGCATTGCGATGATTTGGATGGAGGTTCCGACAAAATAGTCGAGGAAAATTTGAACTCCGGAAAAGAAAAGACGAAAAGACTTGGAGCTGGAATTTATTCCTCAAGAACAAACTCAGAAGGAAGGGATTAATCACTTTGAGGAAATAAGAATAAGATTTATTGTATGCTTATCCTTTATCAAATTAAATTGATGAACAAGCAATGGATTTTTCATACTACTTATTCTTCTTGAAAAGGATTGAGAAGTGACATATCGCAGACTTGAGAAGGTCTTCATGAACCACCGGTAGGATTGGGAAGAACGAATGAATTAAAATGATAAACAAGGAAAAGAATCTGAAGGAACCACCGTAAGAATTTGGAAATGACTAATAAAAGATAATGAATCACCGAAAGAATTAGAAGGCAAATATTCTTGAGGGGATTTAGATGCAAAAGAACAAAGAGATCACGAGCTGATAAAGAATACTTGACAGATGCACTGGGATAAATGGATAACGGTAGCTGAAATGATGGCCTCCAGTGAAAATAAATGGAAAAACAACTCCTGACAAACTCCGGATGGGTAAGAAAAGAATATCTGACAAATGGAATAATTCGAGAGGATAACATGAGGCTAGAACCACGAAACTTCGAGATAATGAACAAGATTTAAGAGGAACTCTTCTTCTATCTTCAAAAGACGACGAGATATACCACCAAAATTACTGAGATACTCCGGTACAATGAAAAGCAAAGAGGTTGAGCCAACAATGAAATGATTTGAAATCGATCTTGGAGAAGGCATGTGACTGATGAAATCCATTCTTACGTCACACTTGAAAAGAATTGAGAATAACTCCGGGGGAATTAGAAGAGTCAGGTAAGATCCTGGGAAAAGACATGTGGGTTAGGGCCCACTAAAGAGATAACACCACTGAAAAGGATGTTGAAGAGGTAGATGATACACCGGAACAGTTGAAATATTTGAATGAGGTGACAACCTCGAATTAATTGGAACACTGACGAATCTCCTGAGATGTCTTGAATACTCAGGAAGGATAAACCGGCGAGAGGCGAACGAACAAGGAGAACACTTGAACCAGGGAAAAGGATGTAATCACCCGAAAACTTCAATTGAATCCACCGGAGAAGAGATGGAGAATGCCACACAAAACGAGAATTCACCGGTTGAAATAATTGACGAAAGGCTGAAGAGGCTCCAGACAAATGAAATTGATGGTCGAAAGAGACTCAGACTCCGGGAAGAAAAAGGGTGGGAGGGCGGGAAAACAAAGGCAACTTGGAAGGGGAAATCGACGAATATCTTGAAGAGAAAAACACCGGTTGAAATCATTGAGGAAAGAAGGCAAAGACTTCGCATGAGTAGGATGGATACTCGATTACGGACTCGGACTCCGAGATGAAAAGGGGTGGGCGGGTGGGAAAAGCAGACAACTGAGGATTGAACTCAAAGATGAAGAGGCTCGAATCGACTTGATGAGAAATGCACCGGATGAAAAGAGCTAAGAATCAACGATCGGACATCCAACTGCGTGAACCTAAAGAAAAATTTGAAGGGGAAGAGGAGTAATTCAAAACACCTACGTCAAGATTCCTTACCAGAGCGACGAAAGGGCAGAGGAGTAAAAAGAATTCCTACTCTCCAATATAACTAGACTCCGAAAAACAGTTTTCTTCTAGACTCAACAACGGCCAAGCTACACGTTCAATCAAGGGGCTCCTAGGGTCGGTCGAGGCTCTGATACCAACTTGTCATGCCCAATATGCGATACTATCCTAAAGAGACTCGAAGGTCCCACCTAGGATAGAACCGCATATTGAAACACTTTGGCAAGGTGGATATCATTACATCAACATTACATAATAGTTGGGGATACATACAAAAGGTATACAATGCCGCACGAATACAACATCACAATACATAAGAGCATCATTCGGCTACGGATGAAACACAAATAGAAACTCAAGCGACATCCACCCTGCTAGCCCAGGCTGCCGACCTAGAACCTATCCCCTGATCGAAGAAGCAGAAGAAGAACTCAACGCAAGCAAGCATCGCTCTCGTGTCATGATCATCGATTTACCTGTACCTACAACTGTAGGACTCAGCAATCCCATTACCATGGGTATCAAGAGTAGCAAAGCTTAATGAGAAAGGAAGGGGTAAAGTGGTGAGGTTGCAGCAGCGACTAAGCATATATGGTGGCTAACATACGCAAATAAGAGCGAGAAGAGAGCAAGCGGAACGGTCATGAAGCTAGCAATGATCAAGAAGTGATCCTGAACTCGTACTTACGTCAAACATAACCCAGAAACCGTGTTCACTTCCCGGACTCCGCCGAAAAGAGACCGTCATGGCTACACACGCGGTTGATGCGTTTTAATTCGGATCTGGTGTCAAGTTATCTACAACCGGACATTAACAAATTCCTATCTGCCTATAACCGCAGGCACGGCTTTTGAAAGATTATACCCTGCAGGGGTGTCCCAACTTAGCCCATGATAAGCTCTCGTGATCAATGAAGGATATACCTTCTCCCAGGAACACCCGAACAGACTCAGAATCCCGGTTTACAAGACATTTCAACAATGGTAAAACAAGACCAGCAAGACCGCCCGCTGTGCCGACAATCCCGATAGGAGCTGCACATATCTCGTTCTCAGGGCACACCGGATGAGCAAGACGATGGGTTGGCATAGACCCTGGTTGTCCAGGGGGCGCCGGACATCGCTCGGTTTGGACCAACACTTAGACAAGCATTGGCCCGGGGGGGATAAAATAAAGATGACCCTCGGGTTAATTACTCCCAAGGGAAATGTAGGTGGTGGTGAGGCAAATGGAAAAACCAATGTTGGACCTTGCTGGAGGAGTTTTATTCAAAGCGAACTGTCAAGGGGGTCCCATAAATCACCCAACCGCGTAAGGAACGCAAAATCCGGGAACATAACACCGATATGACAGAAACTAGGGCGGCAAGAGTGGAACAAAACACCAGGCATAAGGCCAAGCCTTCCACCCTTTACCAAGTATATAGATGCATTAATAATATAAGAGATATTGTGATATCCCAACCAAAATCCTGTCCACCATGGAGCAATCTTCAACTTGACATGCAACTAGCAACGCTATAAGAGGGCTGAGCAAAGCGGTAACATAGCCAAGCAACGGTTTGCTAGGAAGGGTGTCAAAGGTTAGAGGTTCATGGCAATTTGGGATGGCTTGAAGAGCAAAAGATAGGTAATGCAGCATAGCGATAGAATGAAGCAACTAGCATAGCAATGATAGTAGTGAGATCCAGGGTAGCGGTCATCTTGCCTGAAATACCGCAAGGAAGAAGAACGAGTCCATGAAGAAGATGAAGCCATGAAGATGAACCAAGCGTAGACGAACGAAACCTCACGATCGCAACGATACGGGAACTATCGAGAAGAAGCACACAACATGGTAAACACACCACACAAGAACAAGACATGATGCTCAACCAAGTATGATGCAAGACAAGACTACATGAAGCTACTCATGGCAAGAGATGATGCATACAAGAGCAACACATCAAGGCAAGTTTAAATGAGGCCGGGAACAACATATAACAATTCCGGTAAGTCCTCATATGCAAATTTCGAAATTGGTCAAGATCTGAATAAACCTATGTTCAAGTTGTTAAACAACTTAAGATGCACAAAGATGATCTACACGAGATTCTAGTCAAGTTACATATAAAGTTCATTTAGTTCGAAGCTACGGCCTAGAAGATATGAGCAAAACAAGTTAAACATGGCATTGATGCAAAATGCACCCAAACATCAAGAAAAACACCTCAAAACATGGATGCAACATGATAATATGAAACTAAATGAAAAATCAAGCAAGTTTCATATAGAGCACACTCAAAACGAAGCAACGGTTCAACACACAAACACTATACAAGTTATAGCAACAATCTGTCCAAAACAGCAACTAGGCATCTTGCAAGCACCAAAACAACATGCTACAGGACCTCAACATGAAAACAAAAGACATGGGCATGATGTACAGGTAAAGCATAACAAAACATGAACACTGAGCTATCTCCAGAAATCACTAGAACATGCTCAAACACACATGGCAAGATTGCAAATAATAACAGTTCAAACTTTGGAGAAAATAACATCAGGTTGCAATGTTTAGAGCTATCAAACAACATGTTACAGGAACTTATCATGGCAAACAAAGGCATGGCATGAATCTACTAAATGCATAGAACAAAAGTCCCTTACTGACCATGAGCCAAAAAGGATCAGAAAATATTATGGCACCCATGTAAAACATGGCAAGTTATAATACAGATTCAAACATGGCAGGAACAACAATAAGTATGGATGTTGGTGAGCTTGTACCACTCACCACAGAGCAATACATGGCATGGCAAGGCAACCAACAGTAAGAAGACATGTTTATGAAGCTAAGCATGGCAAGAGCAAGTTCATAGGGTACATGGATCACTAGCAAAACACATGGCAACAACTGAACTTAATGTTAACAGGCGGACAGCAACATTATTTAGCAACTTTAGAGCAAGATTACAACAAGCTACAGCAGGCTATAATGGAACCAGGGGCATGGATGGATAGAGTATAATATGTATAACAAAACACCCTTAGTGTACATCTACATATTATGCATAGAATGACTTGTAGGAGCAGGTTTACATAGCATCACGAAATAACAGATTCAGCCTAGCAAAACAGTAACATAAAGTACCCTACTTAACAAGCTCGATTCACTCACCACAAGTCATTGCATGACAAGATAAGCATAGCATCAGCAAGAAGACATATTTATGAAATAAACCAAGGCAAGAACAAGTTCATAGCATGCAAGGACCAACTACAACAACCTTGGCAAAATTGAATAACATGTAAACAATCTGCCAGGAAACATTTTGTAGCAAAAGTAGAGCACAAAAATGACATGCTAAGCTACTCCATAATTGCAACCAGGGGCATGAATGGATAGAGAAACACCATATGTTCAAAACATCCTTACTGAAGTATCTGAAAATATGCATGGATCTCTCTGTAGCATCAAGTTTGGATGGCATCAAAATAACAGCAGAACAGGGACTAAAATCAGCAACATTACGAAGCCTAGTTTGCATGCTTGTTCTAGTCATCACATTGATCACAAAAATACATGGCATACACCACTGTAAATAAGACATGGCATAGATCAAAACACATGTAGACATCAACCTCATAGGATGCACACATCAATCATGGCAAAAATGACAAATGAGCATGTTATAACAGTTTCAGCAGATTAACATCACAGATCACTCTTGGAACAAAGATTCAGGCATCAAGATAGGCTCAAATGAACATGATGCAATGGAATGAAATGAAGTACTCGTTGAGATGAACAATTTGACATATTACACGCACGAAACGGAATAGTATGCATGGAGATGTGATGCGATGAACATAGCATGAAAATATGCAACAAATCGGGGACTTAGCAAATTTTTAGGAAAAACAGAGTGGCCGCTATGATGCTAAACGACACACAGGGCGCGGGATTGAGGCGGCTCACCACTGGGCTTGGCCTAAGTCGGGAAGAGGTTTGGCAGGCCGGCTGGGCCGGGCGCTGCTGGGCTGGGGCCCACGTGGTGTCCACGAGCGGCGCACGGGAGGAGCAGCTCCTCTGCTCGCTCCCGAGCACGTTCATGGCGGCGACGGCAGTTGACCTCGCCGGATCCGCCTGATCCGCGCAAGGCGGTGGCAATGGAGGCTGGGAACCGGTGGATCGGGCCTCCGGGCACCGGATCCAGCAGTGGAGGAGCTTCACGGGCGGGGCGACAGTCCATGGCGGCGGTGGCGGCGGTTCTGCGAGAAAGAGAGCAGCCATGCCGCCGGTGAGAGAGGGAAAGGAAAGAAGGGGAGGGAGAGAGAGAGGGAGGCACGATGGGGCTGGCCTGAGGGTCGCCGGCGACGAGGCTGCAAGGCGGTGGGGTCGGGCGCTCCTGCTCCTGCGAGGCCCCTGGTGGCCGGAGCGCAAGGATGAGGCGACGACGAGGGGTTCGAGCGAGGAAGCGGGCGAGCGGGCGAGGGGCCAGGGGCGCACGGGGTTGGGCCCGGTCGCGGCCCGGGGCGGGCTCCCCATGGGCTTCGCAGGCCGCGGCGAAGAGGAGCGGGCAGGGGCGCGATGGGGATGCGTGGAAGGCGGGGAGTCGGCGCGGGGGCGGCGCGGCTGACTTGGCGGCAACGCTGGGTGGTGGCTGGCGGCGGGGGCAGCGCCAAGTGGCAGAGGAGGAGAGGGCCGGTGTGGAAATTGAGGAGGGAGAGGGCTAGAGGTAGGTGGGGGGCTAGGGGCTGCCCAAAATGGACTAGGAGGTCCATATATAGCAGGGGGCTAGGGTTAGAGGGGGGTTTTGAAGCGTTTTGGAGCCTCCGATCGTAATCCGACGGATCTGATCGCGAGGGGGGTTGGCAGGCCTAGGTGGGCTGTGAAGAGAGGTTGGGCTGAGTGGAGAGAAGAGAGAGAGGCCTGGCGGCAGTTTCGAAGACCGAAACATCCGACGAAGTTATCAAATGGACTATCAAATGGACTCCGAATGCGATGAAACTTGGCAGGCGCTCTGTCTACACTATAATAAGACCGCACGACAAGTTACATCCTAATCCGAGAACATTTTTATGCCACTTATAAAATAATATTTCGGAGGTGCCACGGGCGTGTGCGAGAGTGTCTGGCTCAGAACGGACAACGGAGAGAATCGGCGGAACCCGAACGGATGCAAGTTTTGAAAAACATGCAGATGAAATGCAGATGATGACATGGCAAAATGCAACACGCAAGGAAATGACATGGAAACGCCGGCGAATAACTGGCAGACACCTGGCGCATTGAATCCGGGGCGTTACATGATCGGGCAATCCGACCAATGCATGAACTCCGGCTTGGCCGGGACGACGGTGTTCACCTCCTGCCGAAGGAGGCGCTCGCTGCGCTTGTCGTCACCGAGGCTGGTGAAGATGACGTAGGCCGTGTTCAGGTCCGGGTAGGCGTCGTCACGCATCGCGCCGCTAGCTGGAGGCGGCGGTGGAGGTGGAGGTGGCTGCCCTGTGCATGGTGAGGGAGTCCTAGATTAGGGGATATCCGGACAACCGTACTATATACATCGTCCGGACTATTGGAGTGTGAAGATACAAGACTCAAGACTCCGTCACGTGTCCGGATGGGACTCTCCTTTGCGTGGAAAACAAGCTTGGCCATCTGGATATTATATTTCCTTCCTTGTAACCAACTCCATGTAAACCCTAGCCCTCTCCGGTGTCTATATAAACCGGAGAGGTTGGTCCTTAGAATGCCGATTACAATTACAATCATAATCATCATAGGCTAGCTTCTAGGGTTTAGCCTCTACGATGTCGTGGTAGATCTACTCTTGTACTACTCATATCGTCAATATTAATCAAGCAGGAAGTAGGGTTTTACCTCCATCGAGAGGGCCTGAACCTGGGTAAACATTGTGTCCCTTGCTTCCTGTTACCATCAGCCTAAGACGAACAGATCGGGACCCCCTAGCCGAGATCCGCCAGTTTTGACACCGACATTGGTGCTTTCATTGAGAGTTCCTCTGTGTCGTCGCTGCAGGGCTCGATGGCTCCTTCAATCACCGTCAACAACACGGTCCAGGGTGAGACTTTTCTCCCCGGACAAATCTTCGTGTTCGGCGTCTTCGCACTGCAGGCCAATTCGCTTGGCCATCTGGAGCAGATCGACAGCTACGCCCCTGGCCACCAGATTAGGTTCGGAAACCTGAACTACACGCCTGATATCCGCGGAGACTTGATCTTCGACAGAATTAGGAATGTGCCAAGAGTGCCGGGCAGTCACGACGAGCGCGGCCTAGACCTGTTGTCGGACAGTGCTCGGGATATTACCCCTGCAGTAATCCCGGACCTAAATCCGGAACAGATCACGTGGCCCAAGGACGGGTGGATGGACCCCGCCCCGCAGGCCACACACTCATCGGCGCTGGAGCCGAACACAGGCCTCACCTCTAAGGAAGCCTGTGACTCCGAACCCCCGAACTCGTATCCGGTTGTAGGTTCCAGTCCGCGCGCTCCCGAGCCCGCCGAGCCTGGTTGGGCTCCGGTAATGGAGTTTACCGCTGCAGATATCTTCCAGCACTCGCCCTTTGGCGACATGCTAAACTCATTAAAGTATCTCTCTTTGTCAGGAGGCTCTTGGCTGAACTATGTCCGGCTCGAGTGGGAAGCGGGCGACGAAGGAATTCGCTGCCCACCCACCACCCACTTCATTGCCACAGTTGATGATTTAACCGACATGCTTGACTTCGACTCTGAAGACATCGACGGTATGGATGACGATGCCGGAGAAGTACATGAACCACCGCTCACAGGACGGTGGACAGCCACCTCCTCATACGATATATATATGGTGGACACTCTGAAGGTAACCAATGGCGATGAGGCAATGGAGGATAACCCCTCAGGGAGAAAAACAAAGCATTGGCGTCGTCGACGCCGTTCCAAGCCCCGCCACAGCAATACCGGCCCAGGAGACAAAAACAATCGGGATGGTGCCGAAGAGGAATACAACCCTGATCAGCCATCCTTTGAGTAGGCCGAGCAGGAAGATGAGCAGGTCAGCCCAGGCGAACAGGAGATGAACGGATACCCGGAGGAGGACAGCTACATGCCTCCCTCCGAAGACGAGATTAGCCTTGGCGACGACGAGTTCGGCGTGCCTGAGGATCCTGTAGAGCAGGAGCGCTTCAAGCGTCGGCTTATGGCCACTGCGAGGAGCCTGAAAAAGAAGCAACAACAACTTCAAGCTGATCAAGACCTGCTCCTAGATAGATGGGCTGAAGTCCTGGCAGCCGAGGAATATGGACTCGAGCACCACATGGCTGACCGGCCACCTCGTGGCCGGGATAAAACGGCGTATCAGCCCGAATACCAGCCCCCACCACCACGCCAATACCCTACGGCCCGGGGAAATAGGCAGGACCTGCAAGATATACTGGAAAACAAAGCAGGACAGCCAAGATCGATTTACGGAACATAAGCGACGATGGCAGTGTTGTCGCCATTGTTCCGTCGCAATACCCAAACACGCGATGACGGCCGTCATGCCGGATACACTATCAACAAGTCCGGTCGGGCCGAACACAGTCACCCAGAGCAATTCGAACTGCGTAGCCACATAGCCCGGCACAGAGGCGTCGCGCACCCCCTCTGCTTCACTGACGAAGTGATGGATCATGAATTCCCAGAAGGGTTCAAACCCGTAAACATCGAATCATACGATGGCCCAACACACCCCGCAGTATGGATCGAAGATTTCCTTCTCCACATTCGCATGGCCCGCGGAGACGATCTACACGCCATCAAGTATCTTCCCCTTAAGCTAAAAGGACCTTCCCGACACTGGTTAAACAGCCTGCCAGCAAATTCCAGTGGCAGTTGGGAAAACCTGGAAGATGCATTCCTCGACAACTTCCAGGGCACATATGTGCGACCACCGGACGCTGATGACTCGAGCCACATTACTCAACAGCCCGGAGAGTCGGCCAGGAAATTCTGGACTCGGTTCCTAACTAAAAAGAACCAAATAGTCGACTGTCCGGACGCCGAAGCCCTGGCGGCTTTTAAGCATAATATCCGTGACGAGTGGCTCGCCCGACACCTCGGCCAGGAAAAACCCAAGTCCATGGCAGCTCTCTCAACACTAATGACCTGCTTTTGCGGAGGAGAGGACAGTTGGTTGGCTCGCAGCAGCACTATGCCACATTCTGGAACTTTGGATGTTCGCGACAATAACGGCAAGCCACGGCGCAACAGACATAAGCGACGGAACAATGACGACATCACTGAAGACATGGCAGTCAACGCCGGATTCAGCGGAGCCAAGTCCGGTCAGCGGAAGAAGCCATTGAGAAGAAACAATCAGGGACCATCCAGTCTAGACCATATACTGGAGCGCTCGTGCCAAATTCATGGCACCCCGGATAAGCCAGCCAACCACACCAACAGAGACTGCTGGGTGTTCAAACAGGCCGGCAAAATAAACACCGAAAACAAGGATAAGGGGCTGCACAATGACGATGACGAAGAGCCCCGGCGTCCGAACACGAGGGGACAGAAGAAATCCCCGCCCCCCAGGTGAAAACGGTCAACATGATCTACGCCACTCACATTCCCAGGCGGGAACGGAAGCGAGCACTACGGGACGTCTATGTGATGGAGCCAGTCGCCCCCAAATTCAACCCATGGTTAGCTTGTCCGATCACCTTTGATCTTAGGGATCATCCTACTAGCATCCGTCATGGCGGCTCAGCTGCATTGGTCCTAGACCCAATCATAGACGGATTCCACCTCACACGAGTCCTTATGGACGGCGGCAGCAGCCTGAACATGCTTTATCAGGACACGGTGCATAAAATGGGCATCGACCCTTCAAGGATCAAGCCCACCAAAACCACCTTTAAAGGTGTAATTCCTGGAGTATAGGCCCGTTGCACGGGCTCTATAACATTGGAAGTGGTCTTCGGATCTCTGAATAACTTCTGAAGCGAAGAGTTAATCTTCGATATCGTCCCTTTCCGTAGTGGTGACCATGCACTGCTTGGACGAACCGCATTCGCTAGATTCAATGCGGTACCACACTATGCATACCTCAAGCTCAAGATGCCAGGACTGCGCGGGGTCATAACAGCCAACGGAAACATGGACCGCTCTCTCCGAACAGAAGAGCATACTGCAGCCCTCGCGGCGGAAGTACAATACGGCCTCCTCCAACAAACCACCAATCCGGCGACAACAACTTCAAGCACCCCGCAACAGGATCATCAGGCACGTCAGGAGCGCGACTAGCAGTCCGGCCTCCGCTCAAGCCCCATCAAAGCAGCATTCGTGCCACACGTACACAATTACGCACTCAAAATACCATGGGCATAGGCGGAGGCGCAACAATGACTCAGTCAACAGTGCGGTACAACCGCTACATACCTTCATAACCCTCCCTTTTTATTTTTCAGGACATTGCTTTAGAGCAGCCTGTTCAGAAGAGCCGGATTGTCGGACTTACATAGGAGAGAAAACCAAGGAGGCAACAGGCTTTGCGCACAAAAGGAAATACCCAGGTGGAATCTGCTCACAATCGTTATACCTGTTTTACATACCTACATGCAGCCTGCCCTTGGATAGGACATGTTAAATAGTCCTATTTACCTCTGCTTAAACGCTACCGTTGTAAAGATATGCTTAAACGTATTATTCATCAATGGGAGATAATATATAGCGTCAGCTTATTATTCCTATTTGCGCATTTTTCTTACAAATATTTATTTAATATTACATCCATACACCTTGGTACGATTAGTTTGCCAGGGGCTTCATGTGGCGCCTCATAATACGGCAAAACAAGTCCGAATACTTTCAACAGTGCGGCACCCCAAACTTATAGCACTATATGCATCAGCTTCGAATCACGTCTTGGGTCAATAGTTGGGTTTTCCCAGCTCCCTTGTTTTGGTACCTTACGTTCCGTTATATCGGCTAAGGTAGCACAGGGAGAACTACTGTGATTGTGTCCCGGTTCTTCCAGACAAGCACCTCAGTAGAGAAAGCCGAAAACTAACAGGCATGATGCGGAGAGAGCTGGTCGCTGTTCGAGAGGTCTTAGAATCCTTAAAGATTTTCCCACTTTAGGCGAGGAATCGGCTCCGTCCGATCTAGGCGTGTATAGCGCCCCAATTCGGCCTTCTGAATTCTAGGGGCTTCGCCGAAATTTAAAATTGTAGACTTCTATGGCTAAGTGAAAGTTATAAAGCTGCATAGTTCGATTGCCTCGTTCGTTGCGTCAGATACCTCCTTAAGGGACCAAAAATTTGGGTAAAGAGTATCCGGGATTTTCCAGGAACACCCCGGTGCTAGTTACGTGGGGGCGGAAGCCGACGACTGGCCTACTTTCAGAATTTAATAAACAACCGCACAGAATGTAATATTTTAAATCAAAGAGTGCTACATAGCACAAGTAACTTCATCCTTATATTACAACAGCGTCAGAGGTACATTGATTCAAAGATCTTATCCTTGCCACATTCATAGGCCACGAGACGAGCGCCCTTCATAACGCCATTGTAATACTTCTCGGGATAGCGATGCGCCTTGCCCTCCGGTGGCCCATCCTTCACCAGCTTCTCCGCATCCAGCTTGCCCCAATGCACCTTCGCACGGGCAAAGGCCCGGCGGGCACCCTCAATGCAAACGGATCGCTTGATAACTTCAAGCCGCGGACAGGTATCCACCATCCCCTTGATCAAGCTGAAGTAGCTAGTGGGAAGGGGCTCACCAGGCCACATCCAGACTATGAAATCTTTCATAGCCACTTCGGACGCCCTGTGGAGTTTGACCAACTGCTTCAGTTGGTCACTCAGAGGCATTGGGTGTTCGGCCCCAGCATATTGGGACCAGAACAGCTTCTCCGTGGAGCTCCCCTCCTCGGCATGTTAGAACTCCGCGGCGTCTGAGACGCTGCATGGCAGATCTGCGAATGCCCCTAGAGAGCTCCGAATTCGGGTAAGTAAAAGAAACGCCTCCTCCACACGTTTGCTTTGCATAAAGAATGGCTTACCCGCCGCTATCTTCTTGGCCGCCTGGATTTCCTGTTGTGCCTTGTCGACTTTGGCCTTGGTGTCTTGCATACTCGCAAGGGCCTTCGCAAGCTCGTCCTCTTTCATTTTAAGATCATGCTCCACGGACTCGAACTTCTTGCCTAGCTCCTGGAGCTCTTGCTGTACCTCGCCCACTCTAGCATCTTGCTTTTCGCGCTCCTTGCATTCCAAGGCCGCCTTGTCTTCAGCCTTGGACAACGCTTTCTTCAGGGACGCCACTTCGGTGGTGGCCCCAGTTACATAGTCACAATGATTCGTCGTTAGACTAACCAATTTTATCTATCCTTCATTACATGAGAGCGGGGAATCACTCACCTTTGTTCTCTTCAAGCTACCTCTTCGTGAGGTCGAGCTCCCCCTGCGCCTGCTCCAGGTCCCGCTTTAGTCCGGCGACCTCGGCTGTGCGGACAGTAGCGGCAAGCAGCACAACCTGCTTATTCACATGCATACTTATTATTAGACTCATGCAGATTATAATTGACCCTCTATTTGGCTTTTCTTTCCGAACACCAAACAGAGTATCAGGGGCTACTACCTATCGGGTGGTAATTTCACACATTTTTATTACTTACCTCAAAGCCTGTCAGGAGGCTGGTGCAAGCTTCGGTTAGTCCACGCTTGGCGGACAAAACCTTATGAATCACCACACTCATAAGAGTACGGTGCTCTTCGTCCATGGAAGTGTCGCGAAGCGCTTCCAGCAGACTATCCGACGCCTCTGGCGTAACGGAAGTCATCGGCACGGACGGCTCGCCCTCCTTAGCAAGGGGCCGCCTGCCCGCATCCGGAACCATCGACGGCTCCGGCACAATGTCCGGATGAGAGCCCGGCTTGCTGCGGCTCTCATCGGCATGATCCGCGGGGATCTTGAACCCCACGTGTCCAACATCTGGAATTCCTCCTTAGGGCGTCTCCAGGGTCACCTCCTCCTGCTCTGGGAGCCTTTGGGACAACACCTCCGTGTCATCCGCAGGTTGAGGAGTAGTGGCCGTCGGGAGCGAGTTCATCACCGAATCACTCAAGGATCCATCCAAAGACGGTACCTCAGGATGGACCCTGGCCGGACTGCATACATGTTCGGCGTTATAACAATACAATGAAGCAAAGTCGCACTAAAGTACAACAGAGTGCAGAGACTTACGATCTTGCCAGGGGCTTCCCCCCTGGGCAGCCACCCTTCCTCGCTATGCGCGACCGTGGTGGAGTAGTCCAGAAGGGACGTCTTTCCCTTCTTGGACGTCCCAGCCACCCCCCGGGGCGTCTTTCCTCTTTTTCTCCTCCCCAGTGCGGGGAGGCAGAACTTCTTTGTGTTTCCCCCCGCCTCCGCGGGAGGAATCTGCCTCGTCGTCTCCGGACGACGTGGGTATGACGGCCTTGCGCCGGGGGCCTCTCCCGGCTCTTGGTCCGCCTTCCTAGGTTTCTCATCCTTTTCGGATGGGGTGGCCCCTTCTTCTTCTTCCTCCCCTTCGGGGGAGGAGTGTGCCTCATCGTCTTCGAACGAGGCTTCCGGTACAACCTTACGCCGGAGACCCTTCCTGGTCCCCGGGGCCTTCTTTTCGGCCTTGTTCTCCGGTGCCTTGTAGGGCGCCGGGACTAGCATCTCCGTCAGGAGAGCATCAGCTGGGCCTTCTGGTAGCGGAGTCGGACAGTCAATCTACAACGCTGTCTGCACATAATCCTGATCAAATATGCACAATTACTTAAGACTCCCCCATGAATATATTGGGAAGAACCGAATCCGATGGTAGTCA